>NC_142390.1:1662500-1814166 GCF_059441005.1 Hippichthys cyanospilos | reverse complement strand
TATTTTTTTCTTACACGAGCTAAAAAGATATAACTAAAGTGCAATCCACAAAACTGAACCCTGGAACTGCTTCCGAGTAAATCTTTAAAATATTGTTGTATAAACCAGATTTTGTAGGTGCAATTTCTACGATTTGTGATATTTTTCCGTCTTCTAATACGCAACGTATCTACAGAGACACAGCCTCCCTCCAGTGACAACACACAACATGCTTGATGACTCATCTGATCCCATTCTTGCAAATATCAGACGGATCGGCCTATTTAATTCCAGGATGGACCGTGTTAAGGTACCGGGAGTCATATCAAAAGCTTATTCCTCATTTGTTGAGTTTGAGCTGATTTTTGTCTTTGGTGAGTAAGGCAATCAAACCCAAACCACCTCACAATGTTGTGTATATTTTCTGTATACTCTTATATGGAATTGGAGGTATATGAAATCATTTTAAGCCTTGTAAATGACATATTACATTTCAAATTCATATTAATGTTATTTAAACACAGATGTAGAAAAAATAGTTCTGTTTTGGGTTCTGCGGGTATACATTTAAGTCGACCAAAATGGGGGTTGAAAACGAGGGAAAAAAACCCGACTTGTGCACAGAGAGATACGATACATCCCCAACTACTTGCTGCCATAATTTTTTCCCAACCTTACAGGTGTGCAGCAAGTGCTTTTGAAAGAGTTTTCTGAACAGTAGGAGATCTGCAAAGGTGCACATCTCTGTCAGCTATCCTCGTGAGAAAAAGACCCTTGTCTTCCTTCTTGTTTGTTGTTCATAATTACTCAAGAGTTTTGATAAGAGGTACCATACTTGGCGCTCCATTATCAGGCGGTCTCGATTATGGGGTCGATTCCCACACTTAATCAGGACATAGGGCGCACACTATGCTCAAACATAAATGTTTTAAATGTGTTTTATGGTATGGTATTTCACATGACAATGCTTTCTCCTTTCCAGGTAATTTTCCATCCTGAATTTCTATCCTCTACAAGTCCTCTGCTGCCACTGGACTATGAGGACTTTGTCCGTGGCTGTAACCTTGGAGTATTCCCCTCTTACTATGAACCTTGGGGATACACACCAGGTACGGTGTCAGCGTTATCAACAAGAGAGACTATAGACCAAGAACAAAAGCTGAGTCCAAATATCTTTTATAAAGGGTTTGTCTGGTCAGACCAAATCGTTCTAAGCAGTACTTGGCTCAGTACTTGGTGGTTTGCGACCTTTGTGATGATGAAATTTGCCTTCAGGAAAATATCTCCAAGTGATCAGAAACTTTTGGGTTTCTTCTGCTTCTTTAGGTGAATGCACTGTAATGGGTATTCCCAGTGTGACGACAAACCTTTCTGGTTTTGGGTGTTTTATGGAGGAACATGTTTCAGACCCCGCTGCCTATGGTTTGTATACACGCGCGCAGCTTAACGGACTGATTGGCAATTACTCCGAAAAAAATGTTTTCCTTCCTCTCTTCTCAGGTATTTACATCGTGGACCGGCGGTTCCGTTCTGCCGAGGATTCCTGTAACCAGCTGACTCAGTTCATGTTCACTTTCTGCCAACAGTCACGGCGTCAGCGCATCATTCAGCGCAACAGAGCAGAGAGGTTGTCTGACCTGTTGGACTGGAGATATCTGGGACGGGTATGTTCTCATAAAACACTAAGCTTCATAGGGGAGAGGGAAAGCATTGAAAGGCAAATTTCTTTTCAGTGATTAAATTATTGACTTCTCATTTACAGTTCTACATCCATGCACGTCTTCTTGCGCTCAGCAGAGCTTTCCCTGACAAGTTTAAAGTGGACCCCATGGCGCCTTTGAAGGTCAGATCGAAAGCTCATACTATTACGAAGACTTTTTTTTTTTTAAGTCCAGGCATTCAATGTCAGGTACTTAGCGGATTTTTCTGACCACAAGACAAGTTTTTTTTTTCCCCTCATTTTCACAACCGCATAACTCAAAACAGACTAGTTTTTTTTCCTGCAAATCTGCGTTTGAATAACATTTATTTCAACGTGGAATAAATTCTATTATGTCTTTTACAAGGCTTAAATTATTTTATATACCTATAGGATTCATCCGTTTTAGAGCATTTGCGCAGAAGTACCTATAATAATTATTTACGAACCCTAACGTAATTTATTGCTCCGGTAATCTATTAAAATAATCCATTACTTTCGTAGTTTACCCTTGTGCAGTATTTTGACCTTTTTTGGGTCATTTCCTTCCACATCATTCTTGCAGTACTTTATCCAAGGGATGGCACACTCCTGCTGTTGTGGTAACTAAAGGCTCAAACAATGTTGAACCTCAATGTATTGTCAACATCTGGGTGAAATTTCAGCTCCCTGTCTTCTTTCAAGTCTTTCATTTGATGTGAAATGCCATTGATATAAAGATCAAAGGGTGAACAAAATACAGTACTGCACAAGGGTTAATTACAGGAAGTCATGGATTACATTAATACTTAATACATTAAGCATCAGCCGTTTTAGACTCGTTTTAGGCTACACTGAAAAAAAAAAAAAACACCTGTACCTGTCTGGACTATCTGGAATTAAATGACTCCAGACTTATTTATCACAGTGTTGAAAAAATATATTTACCCATAGATTGTCAATGAAAAATCAACATAATGTTCATTCATATTCGTAACCTTTATATATTTTGTGAGCAAAGAATTTAGTAAAGAAAAAAAATCCACCTTTCCATTCATGAATTTTTAGTGGAGCTCTCATGGTGTGATTGACAAGCGCGGGGTTGTATCTGAGCCACATTTGCCAGTCTTTAATTGGCAGTTTAGCATTTGGGTGATTCAAGATTGACAAGCCATAACTTTGGAGTGCATTGACGCTGATTGGGTTACTGAAGAGTTTTGTTTGGCTTTTATTTATGTAAACAAAGATGTGTTCTTTTTGTCTCTTTTTTTTGTCTTCTTTTTTCACGCAAGATCAAAACAAACATGGCGGAAAAAGTTGTCCTTTTTTTATGTTTTGATGTAAAAAAAAAACAAAAAAACCAACAAAAAACATGCTGCCACATCTATTTGAAAATATGCATCAAAAATTATGTGTCGGGTACGCAGGGACACAAGAAAACGAGAACGCTGGATTGGATGTGAATACGCCGTAGCATTATGGGGGAAAAATGCTACCTTATTAGCATTTAGCTTCCAAGTGCATTTGAAAAGATTTGCAAATACTGTATGTTCAAATGTTTGAAGACATATGAAAATATGTTCAAATGTACATTGAAATATACGTTGGACCATATTTGAGTCCTGAGTTTGTCAGAAATGTTGACTTCATAGTGGCAGCTTCCCTTTTTTGCACAAATTCTGTAATTTTTACATTTGGTGACATGTTTCTGAAGCTATCTTTGAACTACATCTCAACAGACGGAGGGATTCCGCTATCCCCGTCCCTACTCCGTACCCGCCTCCCCGTCAGTGTCTGTCCACTCCACGCCCCACCACAGCGATGTGGAGGATGACGATGATGAATCCTATGATGAAGACGAAGAGGCTGAGAAAGACCGACTGAACATTAAGGCTCCCTTCGTCTTGGGTGCATCACCGGAAGGGAAAACCAAACAACCAGGAGAATCCAGGAACTGAGTTTGAACTCATTTGAAGGGTGAGATCAGAGTGACTTTGAATCTCACACCATTTTTTTCATCAGTTTATTAAAACGTCACATTTCAAACATACACTTTTCAGATTTTTCTGATACAATGTACAAAACATCAGTTTTTCCTCCCTTGAACAGAAATAAATGATGACATTGGGCCACTTTCAGAAGTATTCTCTCTTCCACACCGGCAACTCCTGAAAGTACACCTCGTCTGGGTTTTCGTCAGCTAGGAGGCAAAGAAAAACATCGGGAGAATCACATATCAGTTATATCAGAGTAAAAATGTCTGCTTTTACTATGATCGTATATCTTCAAATACACACAGATAAGTAATGTTGGCAACATTCCATTGCAGAAAAAATCCAGTGCTCTATGTACGTAAAACTGTTGGGAAAATAAAAATGATCTTAAAAATTTTGTGTGTGCAGTATATGCGTGTGTGTGTATGTGTGTGTATGGTCAAAATACTGCATAGGGGTTAAGGAGTTTTTTTTTTAATCTAAAAGATGACATTTCTGAAGAAAATTCATTGTTTTGTCAATACCTCAATATCCCTGACCTGGTTTCATCAAAACACTTTTTCTATATTTACATGTATATGACGGGGCGATCAGCCTATTAGAATAAATATACAACTAAATAAATCAAATTTAAACGCCAAAATATAAATTAATTGACGACCAAAGGAAAGTAAATAAACTGCGGCAACATAAAACCCGACTGAGTGTACGATCACCCGTGTTTCACCCGGACTCATTAAAGCATCGCACAACCTAAACGGAAAGAAAAAAACGCAGAACCAATGAGACGCTGTCAAAAACAACGAGCAAGTGGCGGCCTATTTAAATCTACAACGTGTTTCACCCGGACTTATTAAAGTAACGCACAACCTAAACGGAAAGAAAAAAACGCAGAACCAATGAGACGCTACCAAAAACAACGAGCAAGTGGCGGCCTGTTTAAATCTACAATTCCTGACGAGCTATCGTGTGCAACTGAAGACACCGGCAAAGAAAACCAAAGAGGAAACCGGTAAGCAGCACAGCTGAAATCATGGACTGTTTGTGGTTGTCGCTGTTGGGGGGTGATTGTCTCTGTCAACCTTTGACATGTTACCAATTACTGATGAGAACGTCAAAAGTTTGATGTCTGTGAATAGCAACTGGTTATTGAGGGTATGGTTAAAAGGGTGAAATGCATGGTGCTTAATTTTCGTTATTATTTCATTTGCTCAAGTAAATTAATTTGCGGAAGTGATCAATAAAATTACGACATGATAGCCAATCGCCGGTTTTGCATAAAATGCCAAAAATTAAAATCTTACCTCCATCCCTGGCCTGCTGCAAAAAGTTGAGCAAAATAGTAGCAGCCTGGTCCACACTCAGCTTCTCTGTGTTCTGACTTCGAGTCTCTAAATGAGTTAAAAAAACAAAACAAACAAACACACCACAGATGCTAAATTATTACAGATAATTTAAACGACCACAATGTTATTGATAGGAAGCGGCGAACATTAAGTATTTTATTGAATGCCCTTTAGTTATGAAAATAAACATTTACATACATGGTTTTATAAGTAAACTCCATCTGACTGTAACAGAAACATTTTTCAATTCCAGATCATACCTAAGTGTAAAGTGTCATACACGTCTCCCTCTTTTCGGTCCTCTGAGATGAACCTGCGTCCCTCTGGAAAAATGTGCAGGATTGAAAAGCAACGCATGACAACCACTGGATACAATTGACAACGAGCTAAAACGGGAAGTTGAGCTGAGGTACGTACGGGTGCCTTTCAGATACAGCATAGCCTGCGGTGTCCAGTTTCTCCTTTGGAAAGAGCCCTAGAGTAAGGGAAAAATAACAATATATGAATATATGTGGTATTTAAACAGGCACCTAATAAAACCTAAGGACAATTTAGAGCATCCAATACTGGGAGGAAGCCGGAGTGCCCGGGGAGAACCTACACGGGCTCGGGGAAAACACGCAAACTCCACACAGGGACGCCAAAGTGAGGTTGATTTAAACTCGGGTCCCTGAACTGTGAGGTGGACATGCTAACCATATATATCCACATAGTGTATATGTATATAAAATACTGAATATAATACACATATACCGAGCAGACTACATTCCATAATCAAGTAAATAATAAAGTAGGCAATAGAATGGAAAAAAAAAATAATTAGAGCAATAGAGGCAGTAATAATGAACCACTAATATATGAATAAACTTACATTCTGAGCATATATATATATATATATATATATATATATATATATATATATATATATATATATATATATATATATATATATATATATATATATATATATATATATAGTATTTTTGCATATAGCTGATAGTTATGGGAAAATAATTACCTTGGGTGCGCTCCGGGTTTGCGTCACAAATGCAACCAGTAGAATAGTGAGTATATACGTTAAAGTAATGGTCTTCAATCCCTGTGAGGGGTTAGAGGAGGAATCTTATTTTTGTATATTCGTATAATGAATAACAAAGCCACTACATAATTTCTGGGCTATAACGGGACAATCTTTTTGCGTTAGGAAATGTATTTTTCCGACAATCAAAATGTTTCCAACTGCATGCATAATACCTACAAGACGTCATTCAAATCCAAATCAAATTCAACCATAAAATCTTGCACGACTTACTTTCATGGTGATCTCAAGTTTGGTGTCCAGAAACCAAGCAAAGATGTGTTAAAAGGTCCTGAAGGACTTCTGTTGCTCTTCCCCCTTCTTGTATTTATACCCTCAAGATGACCCCCCCCCAGCCCCCCTCCTTCTTTTTTATGATGCCAGCGGCAATAGGTCACGCCAATTTGATGGACGTTGGGGCGGGCGCGCGAGAGTGAATGAATGGAGACCAGCGATCAATTCAACGTGTTCATTGACTGGACGCGGCACACTGTAAATATTTCGCAATTAAAAAGGCTGCCGTAAGCAGTTGACGCCGTACCAATGGTGCAATTTTTCAGATAGATGATATTGCGGCGTGCGGGAAAGAAGGATAATGGAAAATGCGGTAGCTGATGTTACCGCTGTTAAATAACGTCAGCAGCAATATTTTTTCATTGTAATATATTGATGCTGGACCCTTGAGCGCAGAAATAAACAACGGAGGGATAGATCTTATCATTTCTGTCCGAGGGCCGGAATAAATTTTAAGTGAGGGTGATTAATTACTGCTTCTCGATGAGCAAGTTTGTTCGCCATGCTTTTTTCATGCTTGTCGAATAAAAGATTGAAAAATTTCGATCCTGTATTTAAAAAAAAAAAAAATTCTGCCTGCTAAGGGCGTGAGCGGTAATTTGAGTGCGTTTTAAGCGGGTTTTCAAAAAGTCTAAAATGGACCTTTCCAATTTTGAATGGCAGTAAATGAGCCTGACATGGGCTAAATTTGACACCAATAGGGACCTCCCGTTTGCAAGCATTTAGAAAGGTAGGGCAGCATGACATATTGAAAGTCGTCATGTTTGGACAGTCTATGCAATATTCTAGTGTTTTTTTTATTTATTTTAGGGTTAATCACGGCCCGAGTAGTGTCAAATTTTCCCCGGGGGGGGGGGGGGAGTATTCCATACCATGTCCTCTACTGATGTCACCGGGACTTAGTAAGGTGGTTTCACTGAGTCAAAATAGACTTAAAAAAAAAAAATCCACACAGCAGACACAAATGAATAATAACTTTAAGTACAGTACGTTGAAAACAAACATTTATTTCTTTATTTAATCACCGGTTAATGATAAACCAAAAAGGGAAAAAAAAGCGACATTTCTTTCCTTTCCGCTTTGTCACCAAACATTCGTTACCATGTACAATTAACGTTTTCCTTAACGAATACAAGCGGCGGCAATTCAACAAAAGCTTTTTCATTGTAGCGCAACAGGCTTCCGTAGCGGAACTCAACTGAAAACAAAAGCCCGGTTCCAACTCGTTAAAAACTGAAATAACCAAAATGGAACTCAGCGTATGGAAAGGTTGAAGCGGACATACCGACCAGGGTGATCAGAGAGAAAGCAGGCAGCTACGAATGAGCGACGCACACCCACACGCACACCCACATAGCTCTACTGCTTGTCTCTGTAGCCCTTATTGTCTACATGCCGGCAAAAACCTGGGTTTGTGTGATTTATGACAGACAGACAAGTGCGCCGCGTTTTCAACATCACTTCCTGATAGATGGGAGATGTTCTGCACTCTTTTCCTTGCTGGGGCCTGATAGAACTCAACCGGGGCCGCCGTGTCAGCTGCGCCTTCCTTGCGTCGGATTTTGCCCCTTCCCAAATCGCCAGCGAGCTTCTCTCTTTAGGCTTTGATTTCGGGAGGTGAAGTGTAAATCTGTTCAGAGTTCTCTGCTGCAAGTTCCTCTGAGGAGACACACGAAACAAAATAAAAATACATCACGGTAACGGTTCGGCAATAAATCAGTTCACGTTCCAATTAATTTTCTCTTAATTTGAAAAACAAAACAATGTAGGGTTCCTGTTGCAATATTACAAAGCTGATAACCTACAGAAATTATGTGACAAAAAATTGCAATATGCCCTATTTGAGAACCACTGCAGCAGCTAAGCAATTAAATATGTTGGGCCAGGGTTCTACTAAAGCCACAAAAACTAAACTACAATAAAGTTTTTCCAATAAATAAACATTAAGAAAACCCACTAACGATGAATTAAGGCTAACTGAACATTAAATACGAAACTCAAAACAAAGAGTTATAAAACCACAATTTAGCTTCATGTTCAAATTACTTTGATCTTAATTTGAAAATGTAATGTCCCTCTCATATTACAAAACATACAATTAGATTTGCTGATAGTCCAGAAACTGTGTTGAAATCTCAAGTTCCTAAGAAAGACCTCGACTTTATTGCCTACTTTATTATTTGCTCGATTGTGGAACGTAGTCTGCTGGGTGAAGTGAACGGAATAGGAATTTCATTGTGTAATATTACCATGCATATAACATAAAAACTCTTGAATCTTGAAAATAAGCAATATAGCATCTTGCTACATGCCTAGCATTCCTTCAAATTGAAAAGGCTTAAAAGCAGGTTACCAGGAAGAACACATTTCCAGAGGCCGTAGGTTTTCCCCACTGCTGTTTGCCACAGACGAAGAGTGCCATCCTCTGAGCCGCTGGCGTACAGCTCGCCATCTGGACTGAAGCGGACACAGTGAACAGGACCAAAGTGACCTTTATACGATTCTGGAAATAGACAAAAAATGGGTGTTAGGCAGAGAAATGCTCAATGCATGCATGTATGTACTTCTAAAATGGATCTTTGACGTCTATGTTCGTCAATGGCAGTGAACAAGACCAACCGTAAACCCTCTTACCCAGCTCTTCCTTGGTGCTGTAGTCAAATTTATAGAGCTTGAAGTCCTCTCCACCAGCAACAAAAAAGTCCTTTTCGGGGTGGAGGGACGCAGAGTTGATGGTAGCCGGGGCATCCACAGACTTGATCGGGTCCAGACTGAATAATTAATTTGCGGCGGAGTTAATGACAGATCTTGAGATTGTATCTTTTGAGATTTCATTTTTTCCATTGAACTGTAGGGATGGAACAAAATCTTGCGAGATCTTTCTATTAGAGCATAAATTGTGACATCCTGACACGATTGCTGTTGCTACTTGTGAACATCTCGTTGAGCGAAATGAAGCCGAGACTCAGTTTGACATACCTGAGAGCGTTGTAGAAAGCGATTTTCTTCCCGTACGTGATCACCAGGATCTCACCGTCGACCACGTACTCCATGCTGCTCACGGAAGCGTCGAACGTCAGTGTCTTCACCGCCTCCATGGAGGTCCTGTCCCACAATCTGGTCACGTATAAAAAAAAAAAAATTATGACATCATTCATCATTTGATATGTCTTCTAAGCTCATCCGGGGGCAGCCGTCCTACTGACCGTACGGTTTTATCATCCGCAGCTGAGATAATCTGTTTGTCGTCGTTACACCACAGGGCCTTCTTGATAGGTGATGTGTGACCTGCAATCTCCTGCGGTGCTGGAGAAACAAAACAAGGAGAAGATTTGAAATGGAAATATTAGTCATTCCAAATCTCTGATTGATGAAAAACAAGATTTATTTACTCACCTGCATCAGGGTTACTGAGATCGTAGATGCGCAGGAGCTTATCATTTCCTCCGGTCAACAGACAATTACTGTCCTAATATTTATAAAATACCGCCTATAAACGATTCAATATACAATACAAATATTAAATCCAAACTTCAATACTCACCTGAGTAAAGGTGACCGTCTTGACTATATGCTTGTGTGCTAATGTGAGGACTTCGTCACCACTGACTGCATCCCACACTTTTCTGGGAAACACATAGCGAAACATTTGTCAAAGGTCCAAAGCAGTCCAAGCTCGACTTTCGTCGTCATGGTAACAACTCACACTCACCATTGGTGCGGCAATAGAAGTGGGCGGAGTGAAAATGAATATAAAGCCAGAGAAGACTAGGTAAAAGATCTAACCGCTACTACTAACCCTTTGGTTATTTTTTCACAATGTACCATAATTCCCCAAATATAAGACACACGTTTGACGCACAGATGTTAATTTTTGTTAAGTTTGGTATATAATGCAAAGGTTTTGCGTTAAGTACACTTTTGCATCTAACGTTTTGTATTGAAATTAATTGCATTTATTATTCAGTTATGATTGATTTAGTCAATGTATTCTGTGTATATTTTTGTAAGATATAATCCTCGCATATGGGAGTTACCTGAGTTATAACGATGTTTGATATTAAACAGACGCTGATCGATGCATGGTAATGATAAGTTCATATTTTATTCTTGTTTATTAATGTTGATCTTGTGGCATATACAATGATAAACTTAATGGAACATGAATGTTTCGCAACTTTGGGTATTCATGGCAAAATGAACTCAAACTGCTTGGAGCACATCACACTGCCGCTGCGTTCACTGACCAACAAACTGCCGGTGCGTCTTATACATGGTAATATAGAAAATACCATAATTTGCATCTTAGATTTGGGGAATTAGGAATTGCAACTTCCTTGAGTTGTGATTTTGTCCAAAATGCATTTGTCCACTCACGCCGTGAAGTCGGCCGCAGCAGTGGCTGCCTTGGTGGCATCGGTGTTCAGAGTGGCTCCCCAGACAGCACCTTTGTGACCCAGAAACGTTCCAATCCAGTCCCCTGTGTCTCCCTGGCGCAACATGGGCTTGCCATCTAAACAAAGAAATAACAACAATGTTAAACGTTTCCTGCTCCAAAAATTGTATTGAATACAACCCGAAGTTCCCCTCGGTGCAGCCATTCAGCCAAGTAATTTTATTTTCAGTAATTAAATGAAGAAATGTCAGATTAGAACGACAAAGGAAGTGGACAGCAGGTACTGCGCTTCAATTCACATAAATCAAACAAGAAAGTGAAGGAGCGGATATGCCGGTCTCACCTTTGCAGGCGCTAATGAGAAAGTAGCCATAAGGAGTGATCCCACTGAAGGCCAAATCCACCACAGGCCGAGTATGACCAGAACAAGTGAGCGGAGTCTGTCTCATCGCCATGGTCCTCCAGCCGGGCAGATGACGGTTCGCGTTGAGAAGGGCAAGAACCGGCTAGCACTTTAGCTGCGGCTAGCTAGCTAGCTGGCAAAGCTAACGGAGGAAGGGAAACACTTCCGAAGTTTGACAGGCGATATTCGTACGTATTACAGTTGTTTGATGTGTATAAACAGGAGAAAATTCGGGGCGTGTTTTGGCCCAACTCGGACGGCGGGGCTCCCTCCCAGCAAAGGAATGGCTATCGTGCTAATAGCTACAACATAGCAACTAACTAGCAACGTGCAATGCGTTGGAACTATTGCGGGGTTGTTATAACCCGGCACACTGTTTGCCACAGCGGGGTTACACTTCCGGGAAATATTTTCAAAATAAAATCAGTGTAAGTGCAGTATGACTAAACATTTTTGAGTGAAGCGGATGTGTACAAGCCAAACCGATTGAACTACCAGGCACTATCCAAGAAATTTCATTTCTTCCAATCGACCTTTTTTAAAATTACGTTATGTCTAATTAAAATCAATCATCGTATTTTTTTTATGTGCCCGTTTTTGGTCCACTTTGAAATCAGGAATTACACTTATAGCAAGATTTCTTTCATTTTGAGGTGGGGAACTTGATATATTTTGCCCCCTGCTGGATACTATCATACTCAACAACATGTTATATTTGTATTTTTTTTATGTGTTTCTAAACTGCACAGAAAGTATTGAATGACAAAGTTTTGTTGGAATTAAATCAAAACAGTAATATACTTGTCGCGTTCATCAACCTCGCTACTACTACTACAGCAATTCCGCTATTTCTGATGTACTTTATTCAAAAATGGTTTGTTTGTAATTGCACGCTCAAAATGATAGTTGGCTAAAGGCCGTTTGTTGTGTTATTTTGTTTTATTTATTACTGTATCTGTTGTGGGTTTGCATGATTAAAGGACGACTCGTGATTCGTCTTGAATGATTTTGCAATATTTCACGCTATGCGAGCACGCATGCGGCTTGTCACTAGGCAGTGCTGTAGTCCTAACTGTATCCTTGTAACCTGCGACTGCAGCTGAATCGCACAAAGAGGATGCCTTGCTTGTCGGCTGCGGGGACAGGTGGCGGCTCGAAGCTGGTGAATAAGCAGAAAAACAGAGGGAGTGGACGCGGGTGCGGATCGGGAGGAGCTGCACCACTTTCAGCGTCACATGGATGAAGATGACTCAATCTGGCGATGATGAGGAGGCCACTCCGTGGATTTCTCCGTATTGTTTTCCACGCGCGATTTGAAGCAGCTTTATCCTCAGAGGGTGGCGGCGAAGATTTGTAGTTTGCTGTTTCTCCCTCCTGCGGACGCGCAGTTCGGCTCATCCGACGCAAGGAGGGAGGAGAGGGGCGATGGCCGCCGGAGCAGCGGGAGGATGCGGAGACACGGTGGAGGAGTGCAGGGCCGAGGTGGAGCGTCTGAGTCGGGAGCTGGCGGAGGCCAACCGAGAGAAGATCCGGGCGGCGGAGTGCGGGCTTGCTGTTCTGGAGGAAAACCAGAGCTTGAAGCAGCAATATGCCGAGCTGGAGGCCGATCAGGAGGCTCTGAGGCTGGAGCTGGAACAGCTGCAGGAGGTGGGCTCGGCAGGGGTACGGCTTTGTTACTTGAAAAAGAGTCAAACGGCATTTGAGGGAAACGGGCTCAAATATTTCAGAGTATTTGGTCAACACATCCCTGATGTCAATACAGAATTGTAGATTGAAGATGACGATTGAAATGAAATTGATTTTTTAAATGAAAAGTGTCAGGCACAGGCAACCTAGGACATTTACTAAACAACAAACCAGAAGGAAGACAATTAGCTTTTACTTGCGAGAAGAGTGAACAGGGCCCTGCACCTTCTCAGATTTGCTTCCTGTCTAAATGCACACCTTGTCTCTCCTGCATTTATTCATTTCGGTTCTCTAGTTACAAAGCCATATACAAACCCTTGTGTTTTTGAAAATTCTCCCAAATTCAAGGAAAAAACGGGGGCCAACTTATAAGCGAGGTTGACGTGTACTCAGAGAAAAAACCAAAAACAAGATCTGGCAGGTACACACTACTAGACAAGAGAATGATCCAAGAAAACGTGAAACTAAACAGGGAACTAAATACACTCCACACTAACAAGGTGACACAAAACAGATGGACCAAATCAATAGGCAGGGGAAGCTGATTGATAGATACACGGGAGGCAGGTAAACACAGACACTTGGAAACAAATCGCACTTAGAAGGCCAGACGCGAGGGAAACAAACAAGAACCCCGCAAAAAGAAATGAAGAGAAACCTCCAACTTGACACCGGTGGGTTGAATTAGGATTTAGGGTATAATCAATAATGGGTCTGTCGGCTATAAATCAGCACTGTAATGAAATGACTGTTGTTTTTCCAGATCTTGTTCAAATGGTTCTTGAAGGTGTTCCAAATTTCAGCGTGTGTTGTACAGGGCTGGAAGTCAAGTTGTTTGTGATGTATTTCTAGTGAGTGGAGCTTAATGAAAAATGCAGAAGAATCTCAACTAAAAACAGCGGGAGCCTTTGGCTCAAAGGGATGCTTCGTTGCTCTTCTGTTATGTCACTATCAATGACACGCTTCTCTGCTTGGTATCGGATACTGAAGGTCAGCTTTCTACTGAGGTTGTAGGAGCGCACGGGAATAACTTTTTGTGAAAAAAAAAAACTGTGAGGAGGCAACACATCTCCAGCAGCTGTAGAAAGAAAACAGGTACCATGACCTGATCAAAGGGTGAAACAGCATAGGGTTGCTCTTGATGTTCTTGGGAAAGAAGATAACAGCGTGGACTCGTACCTACAACCCCCTTTATCCGAAAAGTGATTGTTTCCATTGTTGCCATATTTCTCCCCCAACCCTGATGAGCAGCAATGGCCAACCCAAATGAATGAATGAGAAACGGGCGAGGTGTGCAGTGAGACCAAAAGCAGATCTGAGCAGATGCGAATTCCTGTGTGCTCTCCTCGTAAAAAAAAAAAAGCTAGTTTTCTTCTTTCCTGTTTGTTGTTTATTAAATGTTCTAGATTGCCTTAACCTGACAGTATTATATTTCACTATATCACGATATTGTCTAAAAGTCGTAACTTTCTGGTCTTTAGCCGTCTTGGTTATGAATAACACGGAGCGGCAGACCAGAAGCACTCAGGAGCAGACTAACCCTGAAAAATGCATGTGTGCAAATACGCCTGACACACATTCACATAAGCATACACACAAGCACACACACACAGTGTGGAAGCAGTGTCATGAATTATTCATAACAATGAGGGCATGATAATTTCATCAGAAATCTCCAACATCCGTTCCCATTGTTTATACAATGTGGATTTCAGTATTTCAGATTTAGTAGTCATTTTAGTTTTTGTAGTAATTTAATAAGAGTGAAAATTACAGGACAAGTAAATTGTGTCAAACACATAACAGGTAATTAAAGCTATTAACCCGTTCGTTGTGTACAGCTGTGAATCAAAAGTCATTCAGGCTCATAAAGCAGCATTTGTATCACAAGGCTGACCGAAAAAATACCAAGATATGCAAAGTTGTTCCCAGTGTAGAAAATGCATTATTGGCATAGTGTTGAGAACAATCGAGCAATGACAGGATGAGGACAGTAGAACAAAGGACCCATGCCAAGGGAGTGAAGTATTTTTAAATCTGATTAGCGCTCCTCCTTTTATATATTCCCGTCTCATACCCTGTCAATTGCTCCGACTTAATCCCTCCCTTTGCACCAGTGCACTCTTATTTTCCTGAAGAAATTAACGACCTTCTGACAGACTGTCTCTCTTGGTTGGATATCAAACCAATTATGTAATTAAATTAAATTGAGCACACATTTAAGATATTTTAAGTAACATTTCAAATAACATTTTAATCTGGACTATCATTTAGTAGCCCATATTCAATCAGATCAAAAGATTGAGTACCCTGTAGATGTCAAATTTAGCCCATGTCGGGCTTATTTACTGCCATTCAAAATGGGAAATATTGTCAATTTTGGATGTATTGAAAACCTGATGTTTTATCATGCAGTTCCCTGATTTTTTGCATTAATCGTTTGAATGGCAACTCTCAAACAGGGTGCGATAGATTTTTTTTTTTTTGTTAAGACCAGAAAACCACCGGAGGGCGCTTGCGGACAACTTGTAATATTTGCAAGCCACTCAATGACTTCATTGACTGGCTTAGCTTGACCTCCATAATGCAAAGATGTTGCTATGCATTGTGGGACTTGTAGTGACAAAAGGAACTAAACTAAGTTGGGTGATTAAAAAGACCAGGTTAGTGAAAAATTCCCAGATATCCTTTAAAAGAATTTCTCCACATTTTATTAGCATTTTAGTCCTCATATAGATTGAGGTCATGCAACCGTGTGAGTGTGTGTGTGTGTGTGTGTGTGTGTGTGTGTGTGTGTGTGTGTGTGTGTCTGTGTGCGTAGGGCACTTCAAAATCCATTTCAATCCAATCCGACTTTATGTGTTAAGCACTTTAAAAGCAAGCACAGTGCTGAACAAAGCAATAAATGCAGAACACAAGAGAGAATCACATACAACACAACAGTGTGTGCAAAAATGAGACAAGTGTTGCTCGGTGAATGAATAAATAAATGCACAAATAAAAGAATGGGTCAACATTTCAGATAAATAGATTCAATGGCAGCTGGGTGGATAGAAATTTCAAGAGTTGACTGGATAAAAAGATTTGGGATGATTTAACTCACTACCTTTTCCTTGTATGGCAATAAAGACATAACTAAAATAACTGGGTAGGGATAAAATGCATTGTTTTGCTTCATTCAGGCGTTTGGTCAGGCCTACTCCACCCAGCGTAAGGTGGCCGAGGATGGCGAGACCAACGAGGAGACACTGCTGAAGGAGTCCGCCACCAAGGAGGCCTACTACATGAGCCGGCTCCTGGAGCTCCAGGCCGAGGTCAAACACAGTCAGGCTACTGCGGCCAATGCACAGGCTGATAATGACCACCTGAGCTGCCTGCTGCAGGAGCTGCGGGAGGTAAAGTGCAGAAAGGCTGTTTAGTTTTTTAGAATTCAAATTCTGACTGTAGTGAATTGTAATCAAGGGAAACAAATAGATTGACTCAAGAAAAAAGTCTTTTTTTTTTTTCTTTCTGCTGTGTCTCAGCAGAGTAATGAGATGTTGGAGCTGCAGCGTAGCCGCGTGCGAGAAGAGGTAGGGGAGTACAAGTTTCGCGAGTCCAGGCTGATTCAGGACTACACAGAGCTGGAAGAGGAGAACATTTCTCTGCAGAAATTGGTTTCAACACTCAAACAGAATCAGGTACAGAATATGGACCATGAAAAAGAAATCTGCATGACCATCACGCTTTGTTTATGGTGGCCCGGATTAGGGCTACTATGGCCACTTTCCTTGTTTACAAGGTCCACGAGGTGAATGAGATCCACCTTCCGTTCATAAAGTCTCTGTAGAGGACTGTCCTCGTTGACGTGGACATTGGGGACAGTGCCTCTGGATTGGGAGACTAAAGTGGTGGTTCTCCTGTTTCAGAAGGGGGACTAGATGGTGTGTTCCAACTATAGAGGGATCACTTTCTCTCTTAGCGATAGGGTGAGAAGATTGGTCATTCGGGAGGGGCTCAGTGCAGATCCGCTGCTCCTCGATGTTGAGATGATCCGGTTGAGGTGGCTCGAGGATCTTTTTAGGATACCCCCCGGACGCGACGTGTGGTGTTCCGGGGTGGATCTCAGCTGTAGTAGGTGGGGGGCACCACCTGAACTGCTTGCCAGCCAATCACAATTATTGCTCTAAACAAATATCAGATGTATAGTAAAGCAAACTGATTGATTTTGACCTTGTTTTAAATGTTTTGGATTCAGGTGGAGTACGAAGGGTTAAAACATGAAATCAAGGTTTTGGAAGAGGAGACAGATGTTCTGGACAGCCAGTTGCAGGATGTGCTGCGTTTGAAAGATATCTCGGACTCTCAGCTGGAGGAGGCGCTGGAGTCTCTGAAGAGCGAGCGTGAGCAGAAGTATCACTTGCGTAGAGAGCTGGTTCACCATCTGAGCATGTGTGACGTGGCATACACCGGCAGCGCGCACCTGACGTTCACATCCGCCCCACCCAGCGGCACAGCTACTCCGACGACTTTGCTTTCGCCAACTGCAGAAGATCCAACGAGGTTGGTGTCAAATTCCAGTTCTCAAGGACATTTGAATCGGGTGTGTCGGAGGAGGTGAAACATCTAAAACATGCGGGATAGTGGCGCTTGAGGACCAAAGTTTGACACTTGTGACATACAGAATTTACAAAATTAACTCATTCACCGCCAATGACGGCTATAGACGTCAACGTTCAAGTTTTCCTCAGCCGGCAGTGCATGAGTCAATCCAACTCACCACTAATCATCACTGAATATATATCTAAGAATAAAAAAAACACATTACTTGCATTAAATAAGATCTGATGCCATAAATATCACATATACTGTAAGTCATTCACGGCCAATGACGGCTATAGACGTTCCTGGCAGTGAATGAGTTAATATGTATGTTTTCATTTGTGCCTTTCCTTTATTCTGAACCACTAGATGTAACGGCCATGTCCAAGGTGCAACCCGAATGGCAACAGCCTCGGGCTTGGCAGCTGGCGCTAACGGAGAAATCCGGGCAACAAGTCGTAAAAGCGACGGCGTGGCCACGTCAGACCTTTTCAGCGAGATGAACCTGACAGAGGTTCAAAAGCTCAAGCAACAACTGTTGACTGTGAGTTTAAGCAAGCAGCCGTGTTCCTAGTAGAACATTCTAAATAGAACATTTATAATAGAGCAGTTGTCTCCTATTTAAAGCCAGATGTTTATGAATAATTTAGTGCAAAGGAATGCTAACAGACAATATTCCCACCGTGCAAACCACATGACAGTACCTTACTATGCCCCTTAGTCTCCCTAGATTTATCTTTACGTATTTTATCTTTGGCACATTAGCGATTTAATTTCTTATTAAATTTGAGTTTTTATGGTACCAATCTTTCTAACCAGAAAAAAACCGGCTTGTTTGCTCTTATCGTGTAACCGCATCCATTCATCATCCCGACAGCTTGTTCTCACGACACGATTATTTTCAAGTGATGGTGATTGTCCCACTGTGTGCTCCCAAACACGAATTTTGATCACCTCAGCGTTTCTACATTAAAACGTTGTAGTTAATGAATGATACGTTATTGTTTACTTGGCCGACTCCTCCTCAGCTCCGGAACCAAAACAAAACTAGAAGTCGTGAGTGTGCTTGGGGTGTATTTTCTGCCAGCATGTCCAAGGACTGAAGGAGACAAGTCAAGACGTCTTTTCCTTTTCAGAATGCGTCAAAGTCTGCAGGAAAATTATCTTAACTTGTTGTTGACAATAAAGAGGCAATAAGTTGGCGCATGACGAAAGAGCATTTAAAAGAGCAAACAAGCTCAAATGGTTGCCTAGCATATCGAATTAGAGGTGTATATAATCATTTTAAGGACTGGAATTCGACACCTACGATATGATAGCAATTAGGACCCTGGCTATAATTTGTCTACTCATTAATGACTTCATTTGTACTATTACGTCTATTAGAAAAATTACCGTCTATACTTTGTCACCTGTCGTATTTAGGTGGAACGTGAGAAAATGGAACTGATGACCAGTTTGCAGGAATCCCAGACTCAGCTCCAGCACACCCAGGGGGCTCTGTCCGAACAGCACGAAAAGACCCTCCGCCTTAGCCAAAAAGTCATCGCTCTCCGCCACGGGCATCAAGGGGCGAAGACCAGTTTAGATTCTCTGCTCAGCTCTGAAGACCTGAATGCACTTGACAAAGATAAAGAAGCTGAAGCTGAAGCTGAAGATGAAAATGAGGAGGACAAGCATGGCGCAGTGAACCAAAGTCCAGTATTCCCTTATCAGTCACCTGGTTTGGAGATCTTGCAGTGCAAATACCAGGTGGCTGTGACTGAGGTGGTTGAGCTCAAGTCAGAAGTGAAAGCCCTGCGGGACAGGTTGACTCAATGTGGGGAAGGCGCAGCGCATGACAAACCGAGAGGAAATGCTCTGCAACAGAGGCTGGAGCGGAAGGTAGCGGCTCTGGAAAAAAGCTGCCAGGAAGGGAAAGAGAAGGTACGCTTACACAGGCCATTCTTTTGTATTATCTTAAATTGTGGTTTAAAAGATAACAAGCAATCAATAACAATCACAAAAATGGGTCAATATTTGGACCGATCCTTTTTAACCCATAATTGGGTCAAGAAATGTATACTTAATACTCCTAAAAATGCACAGCTGTGAATTTAAAGTCATTCCAGGTGGAGATGGGACGAGACACAAATCCCGCGAGACAAGATGTCTCACAAGACCGTCCATGAAACAGGACAAGATAAACTAAAAACGTACAAATGAAAAGTCCTAAATAGGTGTCTCACTCTGCACTCATCGCCAACACATCAGCACCCTCTCATGGCAAACAAGTGAACTGCATTCATAAAGTCAACTGCTACCATTAATATCAAGGTTTTAGGAGTGATTTTTTTTTTTTGTTATATTTTGATGATTATGCACTAATATAATTCTAATATGTATTTGTTATGCTTTTTGATGATTTTTTATCATTTAATAATATTAATTTAAAGGGTTTAGTAGTTTAATATCAAATTAATTAGTAAAATGGCTTGCAGATTGACTGACTTACCTGAACGCATCAACATTTAATGCTAAAAAATATATATTTTGTTGAGTTGGATGTTTTCTTTTGTCAGATCTCGAGTTTGGAGGCTGAGTTGCAGGCGGCTCAGTTGGCAGCTGGTGAGAGCCAAGGGGCTTTAAATGCTGCTCAGGATGAACTGGTGAATCTGAGTGAGGAGCTTGCCCAGCTCTACCATCATGTCTGCCTGTGCAACAATGAGACACCCAACCGTGTCATGCTGGACTACTACAGGTCTTATTGTCGTTTTATTCGCATGAACAGTATTGGAACACAGACGTTTTTTTTTGTTTTGTTTTTTTTAACCTGGATTTAAAAATATTTACCGCCTACTTGTGTGCAGCATAAACGGCAAATGCAACTTCACCATCAAAACAATAGATCTGCAGATCTCAAAGCACTGGCTTTGTATTCAATTAGTAATTCTTTATTCAAGATCCATGGTAAATGCTTGCAAAGACGAGGTTAAGAGGAACACCTTGCAGATGTCAACTTTAGCCCATGTCAGGCTCATTTACTGCCATTAAAAATTGGAAATAGCGTCAATTTTAGACGTATTGAAAACCCGATGCATTTCCCCCGATTTTTTTCAATAATCCTTTCAACGGCAACTCGCGAACGGGGTGCAATGGCAAATTTTGCGTTGACCCCAAAACCACTGGGTGGTGCTTGCGGACAACTTATGACATATGCAAGCCTTTTATTGACTTAATTAAGTGGCTTAGCCTGACGCCCATTTTGCAACGTTCTTACTATGCATTATGGGACTTGTAGTTCAATAAATAAATCAATCAAATTTTATTTGCATGCTTCCACAGGTCAGAATCCGAGCAACTCCGGCAAATCGTAAAGACCGGTATTTTATTTTCCCTTTTAGACAGGGCAGGGGGCTCAGGGGCCTTTGCGCCAGTCTCAAAGCCATGTCTGCCGACAACAGTAGAGTTCTCCTCACGCCACGCCTTGCCAGAAGACTGGCCACCGCCACCTGTACAACCTCAACTTCCGGGGAGTCGCGGAGCCCCTCCGAGTCTCCGTCCAAAGAACCGCTCTCCGGCGGGGATAGAGATAAAGACGGTAAGGAGGGGCACAAAGAGCTGACGCGGGGTCCGTCGGAGCAAAGTTCGACTCCCTGCAGTCCGCCGACGCGATCTCCCAGCATCAGTGCCTCCTCATCGTCATCGTCGTCATCATCGCCCGCTCTGGAGCCGCCCGGTGAGCTACGCAGAGAGCCCTTGAACATCTACAATCTCAACGCCATCATCAGAGACCAGGTAGAGGCAAAATCACAAATCTTATTCCGCTCATTTCTTCAGAATTGGTTTCAAAACGCTCCGTTCAATTGTCAGGTGAAGCACCTGCAGAGAGCAGTGGACAGGGCTCTTCAGCTGTCCAGGCAGAGAGCTGCGGCGAGGGAACTGGCTCCTTTGCTTGATAAGGACAAGGAAAGCTGCTTGGAGGAGATCCTAAAGCTCAAGTCTCTGCTCAGCACCAAGAGAGAACAGATAGCCACTCTCCGGCTGGTGCTCAAAGCTAACAAGCAGGTGGATCAATATTTAACAAATTACTCTGTCAGACAAAAAACAGGCGATAGAAAATCCCAATTGCCATAGAAGCTGGTCTTCGATACTTCTGTCTAGATTCTAGAAGTACAATGACGACTTGGTTAGTCAACAAACTAATAATTGCAAAATAAATGCACATAATATACCTTAGCGGCAAACTAATGGGAGCCCGCAGCTTGCTTGAGTCTCAAAAACACCGAGTCTCAAAATGTACACAAATGACATTAAGTCAGTCATATAACTTAATTACAAATGCTACTCATTTCAATACAAAACATGAATAAGAAGCAAACGAGTGCTAATCAATGCAAACATTGCATATGCTAACATATGGTATGATTTGCTAATATGAAGCAAACGTCCACTCTTTCCATGATCTTGATTTGTATCTTTCTGTGTGGAATCCCTCAGACAGCAGAGGTGGCACTTACCAACCTGAAAAGCAAGTATGAAACGGAGAAGTCAATGGTGACAGACACAATGATGAAGCTGAGAAATGAGCTGAAGGCCTTAAAAGAGGACGCGGCTACTTTCTCCTCTGTACGGGCGATGTTCGCCACCAGGTCAGTGGGCGTAACCTCTTCACATAGATGTTACGTTGTTGTTCTCTCATGTTCTTTGCTTTTGGTCAATCCCGCGGTTTGGACCTGGTCTTTCAGGTGCGATGAGTATGTGACCCAGCTGGATGAGATGCAAAGACAATTGGCGGCAGCTGAGGATGAAAAGAAGACCTTGAACTCTCTCCTGCGAATGGCCATTCAACAAAAACTGGCCCTCACCCAGCGGCTTGAGGATTTGGCATTCGATCAAGAGCAAACGCACCGAAACCGTGGGAGCAGACTGACCCGCAGGAAGACCAGCGTTTCCAAAGTAAGTCTCCCGACCTCAGCTTCCACCTCGGACCTGGCGCGAGGATCTGGCGCAGCTTTGGTCCCGAGTTGTTCCTCCCCTTCCTGCCTTAATAGTCCAGCGTCAGTTGTTTCTACTGCTACAGACTTGACCTCAACTCCGGCATCGTCTACATCCCACATACCCAGTCGCAGTCCATCATCACCAGCCATTGCCTCGCCACCTGAAACTCTGCCAGTAGAAATCCCTCCTCCTCTGGAGGTGTCAACCGCGTCCTCGACCCCTCAGAGGCTCTCTCCGTCGCGGTGGTCCCTCGGGATGCGAACGTTCGTCGTCGATTCCCATAGTTTCCGAATCACCTCCCCTTTCTCCCGTAGCTCCACCCCTTCAAGACACGTCTCTCCAGATGCTCAAACCGCCACTATGACGACAACCAGAGCTAACCAAGTCGGCTCCGCCCCCTCACCTCCCTACCGCTCCCCGTTTCTGGGACTGAAACGCTCTTTGTGGAGTCCCTCACCCAGAACTCGACCCTTGTCCAGGCTGACGGGGACAACGGCGCATCACGTTCCCTCGTCGTCATCTCACTACTCTTCTTCTGTCCACGGTTATACGCCCGCTTACTACAGCCCTTCCGGTGCGGCGTCATACAGCCACTCTAGCCACTACACTCCTCTTTACCCCAGATACTACAGTTCCTATCGACCCAGACATTGACCTTCTATTTTTTTTCTATTTCCTTGTTCAAAGTAAAACTTCTTAAGTCCTCTCTTTCTGTTCAGAGGTGTCAGATCCAGGCCCAGAGAGAAAAAATCCCTTCCACAGTTTGGCTTGATGGCTGGAGTATTACCGTAATTCCTCAAATATAAGACACAAAATTGAAGGCCAAAAATATGGGGGCGTCCTTTAAATGGTTACTTAAAAATGTGATTTTTACAGTATTTTTTTTTTAACAAAAGAACTGCAAAAGTGGGTTATACAACACACTAAATAATTCAAAAACGTTGTTGGTTCTGTCGGTTTCCCTCAGTTTTGTACAAAAATGCCAATATTGGGTTTTTTAATTTATAAAACAGCTCCCCAAAATTAGGTCAGACAACCCACAAAATAACACAGGTGTGTTGTGTTGTAGGTTACCCAAAGAATTGGGGAAACCACAAAAAAAACACACTTTTTGGTGTTATCGGTTTGTAAAAATATATATATATATATATATATATATATATATATATATATATATATATATATATATATATATATATATATATATATATATATATTTTTTTTTTTTTTTACAAACCAAAAACACCAAAAAGTGTGTTTTTTTGTGGTTTACTCACAAAATTGCATCGTTTTGTACCGAAAAAGAAAGCAACAAAATTGGGTTACTTGATTCAACCAATAAAATAATGCCAAAAAGGGTTTTGTTTTGTCACGCTATAAAGTGTGTTGTTTTGTGGGTTACCCCAAATGTTACATTGTTTTGCGCAAACACCCCCAAAGTGGTTTGACCGATAAACTCTCGAAAAGTATTTACAAAATACTCACTTTTTCCCTTTAAAAAAAATCAAACAAACGGAAATTGGGTTGTACAACCTAGAAAATTATGCCAATGTATTGTTTTGTGGGTTATCCCCAAATTATATATTAGGTTATTTGTGTAAAACATCCTTTTTTATATTGGGTTATTCTTGACCCAACTGTTTTTAGAGCGTTCCATTTTCCTGGACCTGCACCTTGGGCAATGCATTTAGAATATTTTGTGACTTTTCTCAGGGACTTGATACCAGGAGCACAAGTGGTCCTGCCTTCCATTTATTCTGTTAAAACTAACTGGTTCAGAAGAGGAGATTATGAGACTTTTTATGAGCATTTTGAGTTGGGAACGCATATGCAAGATTTATTAAAACCAAGATAAAAAATCAGATTTTCCCGTGACTTTTTGCGAGCAATTGTGAATCCCATAGCCTTGATCAGTGACACATTGTCTGAAATTGTATTGAATCTCACATTCTGCATCCACAAAAGGTCATATGCAAGCTTTCTTATTTTTGCAATTTGAAGTAAAGGACTTAATTCCCCAAATATTAGACACACTTTTTCTTTTAAAAAAATGAAGGCCAAAAGCATCTGATAAACGGTAGTGTAAATTTGATTTATTTTTTTTAAATTTGACACCATATAACATTTACACAACATATTTAACATTTGGTGCAAGCACAAGTTATGGTTGCCATCTAGTGGGGAATAGTGATATTACATCTTAAAAGTTGACAACATCGCGTAATTTGTATAAAATAAAATAAAAACACTCACAAGCCACCCATCCATACATCCATCCAGTGTGCTGTTTTTCTTCAACAAGTTTGACTCCTCCAACACCCCCAGCATTTTTTTTTCACAAACTGTTGACAAAAACGTTTTTTGGGGAAAAAAGCCTGCAACAAATTAATACCAAACAAAAAAAAAAACGTATTTATATCATTGTGAATATTTTACAGTTATGAAAATGGATGGTTGAAAATGAATCGAGGATCCACACAATTTGGGTCCATCCCTGTTTTATCATAAACATACTCCAAGTTGCTAGGCAGGCATTGACGGTTATGATAGAACGACAGATAATAATTTATGGTCGTCATAATATTGAGCTCATCACTAGTGTGTGGTGGCATGACAATTCCAATGACCTTTGACAGAGACTCTAACATAAAATAAATGATTAACACAGTTTCATTTCAAAATTATTATTATTATTATTATTATTATTATTTTTTTTTTGTTTGTTTGTTTGTTGTTGTTGTGACTACTATCATATTTACTGTCGTCATCCAGTCGTTAAATTACCACACCGACTTCAAAGCGAAGACCTCTCACGTGAACCAATATTTACGGCACAGAATCCTAAGCAAAGATCAAATTTCTCGAACTCGTCGCATTGAAATAAAATATTTCAGCCATGAAAACAGAGTGTAGTGATAGTTTTCTAAAGCCAATATATTTATTATTATTATTATTTAGAAAGCTCCAACGTAATGGGGAACACTGGTCGCGTGGACCGGAAGTGAACAGTAAACAGCACTCGAGTAGCTCACTTACCGAAACGGAAGCGATCTTTGTAATTTAGCTAATGTAGTCCTGACGCCCTCAGTCACGTTCTCTGTCCTCTGTTCACGGTATCCCTGTTAAACTTTAACTCAGAAGGTCATTCTTAAAGTTCACATTTGGCTCGCAGCATCCTAACGAGACCCGAAGGAAAGGAGGTAAGAGCGTTGCCTTTTTATTATACATTTGCGTTAGCTAACATTACGAAAGTAAGAGAAAAGTCTTCCGGGCATGCAGCTGAGATTAGTTAATTTCGTACAGCTGGGATTCTAAAACATAAATTGTCATGTTATTAATGTCGCTATGCAATGATTGCTAGCTAACTAAGTAGTAGAAATACTGCTTACTTCCAACTAAATCCGCGTACCATATCACGTTTCTATTTGTGCATAATGCACAAATAGATTTGACAAGCTTCATAAATGCATTCACAGAAGCCTTCATAAATAGAAAAATACAAAGTCCTATCCAAAATCCAAAACATATTTACTCATTATATCCAAACGAACCATCAGCTGCCCCCCAAAATCACAATTCAAATAAAAACAACAAACGAACGCATATTCACTGCGAATCAATGAAAATGTGACTGATGCCTAACATCATCTGTGTCGTTTGCACGGGTCAGTCAAAGGAATGAAGACAGGCAGGAAATATAACTAATGGAGCCGAAAGAAGAACCAGCAACAACGGCGGCTGTACAGGTGGATGATGCAGATAATTTGCCGATATACAAAATCGAGCGTCCAGTCTATGACGAGGCCCATCTGAGGTCACAGCTTCTCCACCGCAAGGAGAATTCCACCACCCTGCGAGAAAAACTTGCACTCTACTTCCAGTAAGTCCATACAAGAAATTATTTGAATGTTTATGGTGTTATGCACAGCAGAAGTACAATATTGACAACAAGTTGTTTCTCAACGCTAGCCGGCCTCCACTTTGTTGTAATTTGAAAAAAAAAATTCCCCACTTCCATTTCCACCAAGAAACACCACCGAAACTGTCTCATGCAAAATAAAACTATTAAATGACTCACAAGCAATATTCAAGGAAGTTCCTCTGTGATGTAGAAATTCACCATGTGATGCTCATAGATATGCAATACCCAATTTTTTTTTATTGTGTGATGAAATCTCGTCTGTGTACTTAGATGTTCGTCTCAGCGGACAAAGGCGGCAGTACTAAGCTTCCTGCCTATTCTCACATGGCTGCCAAAGTACCCCGTCAGGGAATACCTGTTCCATGATGTGGTCTCAGGTCTTAGCACCGGAGTTGTGCAACTCCCTCAAGGTGAGCAGCCTGCATTCCTGTAGCAGAACTGCCCAGCAGACTTGATACTCATTTGCGATAACAAAGAATGTTTGGGGGCCCGGCGCCAACTCCTGGGGTGCTCCTTGTCGCAACCTGCCGCTTTAGTTTTGCTATCTCTGTAGCTCTGAGGTTTTGTTTATGAATTGACTGACCCGGTTGTTTCTCTTTTGTACTGTAGGTCTCGCCTACGCTATGCTCGCTGCCGTGCCGCCGGTTTATGGTCTGTACTCGTCGTTCTACCCTGTTCTGCTCTACACTTTCTTTGGCACATCAAGACACATATCCATAGGTGAGGAGCAAAAATCATAAACTACTTTATGAAAGACTAACTTGAACTTGACAGAATGTAGATGTTGTAGCTTTTTGATTCTTGGAAGATGTGAAATGTCAGAGCTCTCCCACACATTTCAGTTCCCACAACCAGGATAACAAACATGTTCAACTATTAAACAAAGAACTGGAGCTTTTGTTTCCTGACTTGGGAGGGAAATAATTTCTTCACATTTGGCAGAAGCGGGGAGAGCACCCGGGGTGCTTCTAAATAAAAAGGCAAGAGGAGCTTTTGATTTGACATGTTTTTGCGGTTTCCAGTAGTAATTATCAAGACAAAACTGCAATGTTAGGAAATAAGCGCTTGTACCACCATGATACATATACAAAATGGATTCCAAGAAATAACAATCATTAAAAAAAACTGTAATCATGAAAAAACGGTTTCTAATATGCTTTTATACAAATTCAAATTTTATTCGCTCAATCGACAGAATAATCGATAGAATGATCAATTATAAAAACATTAGTTATTATTTTTGAGTTATTATTTTTTTTATTATTATTTATTTTTATTACTTTGAGTCTTACTATATTGTGATTGAAAAAGTTTTAAAATATGTAATTAATCGAGGGTGCGCCTTATATATGGAAAAAGATTTAAAATATGTCATTAATCGAGGGTGCGCCTTATAGTGCGGAAAATACGGTAGTCGTCAAGGTCTGTTCATTTGTGATCTGCAGGCACGTTTGCGGTAATAAGCCTGATGATTGGAAGTGTCGCAGTCAGGGAGGTTCCGGACACTTACGTGGCATCCTCCAATGGATCGAACATGTCGGCCATCTTGAACGCGTCTGATCATGAAGCCAGGAGGGTCCAGGTGGCTGTGGTACTCACAACGCTGGTGGGAATCATTCAGGTTAGTGTGGAATGTCGTATTCACAACTTGAACTTTGACTCTTTCCAGTTCATTTTTATCCGAAATTAAATTTTTTGGCTGCAC
Organism: Hippichthys cyanospilos; assembly: GCF_059441005.1. Lineage (NCBI taxonomy): Eukaryota > Metazoa > Chordata > Actinopteri > Syngnathiformes > Syngnathidae > Hippichthys > Hippichthys cyanospilos. The sequence goes on along the minus strand of NC_142390.1, from coordinate 1,786,124 downwards.
TTTTCTCTTTCTTTCTTTCAGATTATTTTAGGTCTTCTCAGGTTCGGCTTTGTGGCGATTTATCTCACAGAGCCCCTGGTGCGAGGCTTCACGACAGCCGCTGCCGTGCACGTAGTGGTGTCTCAGTTAAAATACCTGCTGGGAGTGAAAACAAAGCGATTCAGTGGGCCTCTCTCCGTGATATTTGTGAGTTTTTCACGGACGTGCTTTCTCCATACGTTCAGATTATTTTTTTGAAATCAACCTTCGCCTTGGTCCTCTCTCTTCGCAGAGCATCAAGGCAGTACTTTGCGTCATCACAAGTACCAATATCCCCACTCTCGGTTTGGGCCTGGTCTGTCTCGTCTTTCTGTACGCGATCAAATACCTCAACGAGCGATTCAAAACAAAACTGCCCATACCCATTCCTGGAGAGATTATTGTGGTCATAGTGTCAACCGGCGTTTCTTATGGCATGACATTGGCAGGCAATCATAATGTTGATGTCGTTGGGAAGATACCGACTGGGTAAGAGTTCACATTTCTTCCGTAATTCTACTTCAGTGTTAAACGCCGTCTATTAGCTGTCTTCCTCTTAGATTTGATGTTTTTCTGAAAGAAAATACACGTGTTTTATCTGAGCCGACCTGATGGTTGATATTTATGACCTTTTAGGTTTTCCTAACAGGATCTGCGTTTGCAATCTATTATCGGGATGTCAAAGTCATTTTTTTTAGGTAGGATTTCCTGGGAAAACCTAATAAATGTTCAATTGTATCATTAAATATGCTCAACTAGGGCTGCCACTAATGAATTTCTTGATTATTTTGTCTATAAAATAAAAATGTATCCTTCAATTTCCTCCTTTATTTAAAAAAACAGGACGTTATTTGCAGAAAACATAACTAATTCAGTGATTTCACATCTGAAAATACCATAAACGATGATAATTGTTTTCCAAAGCAAATGTTTTGATTTAAAGATTGGTTCCACGCAAGAAAATGAACCCAACTGGAAGAATAGTTGTTTTTGAGAAGCTGAAATTCTTAGTATTTGGACAATTTCATCTCAAAAACATGTATTAATTTTACCATCGATCAGTTGTTGATTCATTTTTACTTTCCTTCCTCGTTCTAAATCAGAAACCAAGAATAACTTTCTGCAATATTGTTTGTTATTGTAAAAGGAGTAGCATTTTTTTGTATTGCACGTGACAATTTAAAAATTTGGTTCTCCTGATTAATAAATATAACAAACTTCTAACATAAACTGTTTAACCTGTGCAAAAATGCTACAAGCGTCCTTTTGTGTGTTCTCAGGCTCCTCCCACCTGTCATCCCTGACTTCTCTCTGTTACGCTCTTTGATCACCGATTCCTTCGCTATTGCCATTGTAGGCTTCTCCATGGGAATTTCACTGGCCAAAATTTTTGCCCTGAAGCACAACTACAGTGTGGACAGTAATCAGGTGCGGAAAGCTGAAGATATATTGACATTTTGTTGTTATTATATTTTGTAATGGAGCAAGAGAAATTTTGGAAAATTCTTGTCTGAAGTGTACGCGTCCAGGACCATCTTTGTTCATAAACTTTTGTTCACCCTTGAAATTATGTCAACAACTAACGTCTGAGGGTTGGTTCTACCGTATAAACAAAGACTTGTCAGACTGGACTCTGCATTGTATGTTGATTGTGGAGATCATTCATAGTCCATCCTAAAAATTAAGCAACATTTTACCGTATTTCTCACAGTACAAGTTGAGTTTTTTTCCCTCATTTTCAACCCCCAGATTAGGAGGGCCAATTTTCTTTCACATATCTCTATTAAAATAATATTCATTTGAAGTCAAAATGAATATTATGTCATTTGCAAGGCCTAAAATGATTTTATATACATGTAAATCAGTGCTTCTCTATCATTTTTTGCAAAGCCCCTTTCCAGCCCCCCCATCCCCACTCTAAATAATACCTAAAAATGTAACCTGCAATATAAATCATCTTTCAACAACTGTTAACTATTTTTTACAATGTTTATACAGATTTACACCTTACACATTACACTACACATTGCAAAAACAAAACCTTTTCCCTGAAATATATATAGTGGGCCACCCCCACTATATGAGAACAGAATTCGCCATTTTTTAATTTTTTTTTTTTTGCAGGAGCTGATTGCCCTCGGCCTGTGTAATTTCATCAGTTCTTTCTTCCAAACGTTCACCATCACTTGTTCCATGTCAAGGAGCCTGGTGCAAGAGAGCACGGGAGGGAAAACGCAGGTAATTGCTGAAATCAGCACAATCGTTTTGCAATATTGACGTCAAACGCCATTTTTGTTTGCTTGCTTCAGATTGCCGGACTGCTGGGCTCCCTCTTGGTGTTCCTGGTGATCGTCGCCATCGGTTTTGTCTTTGAGCCCCTCCCACAGGTGAGCCGAGGAAGCGATGTCATATTTTTTTGTTTGTGCTGCAACGAACGTGTGTGCGTGTACACAAATAATTGAAAAATGCACTTGTTGACCTCTGCTTCAGACGCCAAGTAGACATTTTTACAGGGTCGATGAGTTCAGTGGATATGAATAATCAGTCTTTTTCTTTTGCCTTTTCTGTGTCTCAGACCGCATTGGCAGCCATCATCATGGTCAACCTGCTGGGGATGTTCAAACAGTTCCGAGACATCCCGGCGCTATGGAGAACCAGCAAGATTGAACTGGTTAGTGAGAATAAAAAAAAAAGATACATGGACAAACTCATTATGAAAATTTTCCAGGCCATCTGGCTGGTGACGTTTGCGGCATCTGTGCTTTTGGGCTTGGATTATGGCCTTCTCTCCGCCATAACCTTTGCTTTACTGACAGTCATCTACAGAACACAGAAGTCAGTATATTTTCATAAACACGTTATTTCCTGTGGTCCGAGTGATTCAGGTTCAATCGTTTTGTCCCGCAGCCCCAAAAATGCCGTTCTTGGGCAGGTTTCCGCCACGGGACTTTACTATAATGTGGACGATTACGAAGAGGTTAGTAGAGAGAGGAGAGCTGCCAGCAATGACCTTCAAGAGTGACCGTCTGTGATTTGTCTTGTTCCAAGGCGGCGGAATGTGAGGGGATTAAGATTTTCCACTCCAACTCGTCAATCTACTTTGCCAACAGTGACCTTTATGTGAGCGCTCTCAAAGAGAAGGTAAGTCCCGGTGCTTGGTTTTGAAATTCCATGAGTTTAAACTCATCATTGACGGACATTTTCAGACCCTTTTTCACGCTAATACCGGAAAAGAAAGGAAGAAATGTCTGCGGGATTCTCATTCAATCCCAAAGACGTAAATATACGTCTTTGAGAATGAATGGGAATGCAAAGTCATCTCTTTAGATGTAAATGTATGTTTATGGGATTTAATTAATTATTTATTCATTAGAAAAGGCTACTTTTGAATTTTCATTAACTTGTTTTTGTGTTTTTGAATATTATTAAGTGCAAGATATTAACAAAAGGTCAACATTTACATGTTGTGTAATAATATAAACTACAATTGTCAAACAACTGTTTGACTTTCCTTCTTTTGTCCAAATGTATAATCATAAATGAATAATACCAAAACCTCATTTAACTACTGGGTGAATGTGATATAATAAATATCAGTTCTGCATATTTCCAGAAAGAAGTTATTGTCGGTCAACCTGGCTGCATTTGCAATACGTTTTTGAGCTCACCTTTGTCTTATTTATTTTGACAGACGGGCGTCAATCCAGAACACATCCAAGCTGCCAGAAAAGCTCAGAAAAAACAAAACAGCAATCTGACATACTCACCCCCCAAAAATTCTGAGGTCTGTTTACTGACTATTTAGTGTTTTTTTTTTTTTTTCTAAGTATGAGTAACATGTTTGCACCGGTCGAATATGCATTGCAAGTCTGTTTACTTGCGCAATAGCGACTGTGTCATGTACTGTGCTGGATTGCGTCAATGCTGACAGGACTGAAACTCTTGTTTTCATGGCTGAGAAGGGAAGGAAGCTTTTCCGTAATAAAACTATCTTTATTTTAGGCACAAAATAGTTACTGATACTACTAATTAGAGAGGGAACAAGATGCAAATGGGCCCCGTTCGGAGATCTTGATAAGGGCCCCCTGGCCCTTTAAGTAGCTGTTAAAAAGCGATGGTGTTGAACTCCAGTCCTCGAGAGCCGGTATCCCGCATGTTTTGGGATTTTTTTACCGGGCTTGCAATGAACTTCAGGTTCAGGTCTTCAGCTTTTGTTTTTCTTCTTAGGACACGGAAGGAGGCGCGACGCACGAGGTTTTGTCTTTTAGCAAACCGACCGGCGATCAGACCAACGGGCGCGTCAGAGAGGGTCGAGGAGAAACCGTTCCCGAAGAGGTTGCCTTCCTTCAATCTCTGGGCTCCGTCCACTCCATCATCCTGGACTGGACTCACGTTTGCTTTATTGACTCTGTGGGAGCCAAAGCCATCAAACAGGTTCTTCGTTTCACCTTTTCAAGAATATTTTGTACGCCGCGTCTAGAAGAATGTGACTCGTATCAAAATTACGTAGGCCAGCAGCTCAAAAGCCACCATCCATCTCCGCAGGTGGTTAAGGAGTATGCGGCAGCAGATGTTCGAATTGTCATAGCGGGCTGCAACAGTAAGTAATTCTGGCAAATATTGATAGGACAGTATATTTTGAGATGTGATGTGAAAAATACTTTTAAAGGGATTTCCGCATGTTTATTTAAAATCTCAAGTACCCTCAGAGGTGCCCGTACCCCCATTTGAAAACCACAGCTTCATAAACAAACTGCTGGTATTTTGACGTCTTTAGCCGTCAATGGCAGTGAACGAGTAATAGTTGTTTGATCTGATACGTTTCTTCTTGGCTCAACTAGGAAGTCTGCTGTCTGAACTGGACCAGCTACAGTTCTTCACTGGAGTTATTAGCCCTAAGATGGTTTTCCCCACCATTCACGATGCTGTGTTGCACTGTCAACATTCCTCTCCAAATGTCACATGCTGATATGACTGCAGTGATTGTTTTTTTTTTTTTTTTTGCACTCTTACAAAGCACTCAAGGGCTCGTGTGAAATGCCCTGGATTGAACAAATCCATCCTGAAGACAGATGTCTTTATTGTTACTGCAGTGTTGCATTGTGCTGGATATGTGTGCTGTGTTATGTGTTAAACAGCTGCAAATAGGTTGAACATCAGCTTGATCGCTGCCAGCCCGTTAAAATGATTTTTTGATGTCTACAGACGTCATTGGCAGTAAATGAGTTGAGTAGGGAGATTTGTTGCATCTCGACTAAACTGTGTTTTCATATTTTGAGAAATGTTGTATAATGACATTGCTGACTATCCAAATGTTTTCTAGAAAGAAAACCCGAATATCTGCACTCATGGAATAAACTTTTATTTTTAACATCTGACAACAAAAAAAGACGTTATTTCTTAAGTTTGTCTACAAGAGGGAAGAAAAAAAAAAGGACGCTTAATTGTAGGTCATATATCTGGGGGTGGCGCTGAACTTGGCGTAGGACTTGATGACTTTGTTGACGGCCTCCAGGAAGTCTTTCTCTGTGGCGATCTTCCTGCGAGCTCGGATGGCGAACATGCCGGCTTCCGTGCACACGCTGCGAATCTCGGCGCCTGGCGAAAAAGAAAAAAAAAAAGGAATTACAATTTTGCCAAATGGTTTCAAGCCTGTAGGCTGTTTTACCTGTGCTGTTGGGACAGAGGCGAGCGAGCAGCTCAAAGCGAATGTCTCTCTCCACGCTCATGGAGCGAGCGTGGATCTTAAAGATGTGTGTGCGACCCTTCAAAACAAAAAATTGGAAGAAGTTTTAAAAAGCCCCGACTCAAACTTGTACGACCTCACCTCTAGATCGGGCAAGCTGAACTCAATTTTGCGATCCAAACGACCGGGTCTCATCAAGGCGGGGTCCAGGGTGTCGGGCCTGTTGGTGGCCATCAGAACTTTGATGTTCCCGCGCGGGTCAAAACCATCCAGCTGGTTGATGAGCTCCAGCATGGTCCTCTGCACCTCGTTGTCTCCGCCGGCGCCGTCGTCAAAACGTGCACCTGATTTTTTTTTTTTTTTTTTTAAAGCATTATTATTTTCCTGATCACAACTTCAACGGCACCCCATACCTCCAATGGCATCAATTTCGTCAAAAAAGATGAGACAGGCCTTCTTGGTTCTGGCCATCTCAAAGAGTTCTCGAACCATCCGGGCTCCCTAAAAACAAACATTTTTTTTTGTTATTATATATAATGATTAACAATTATTAAAAAGTATATATATATTTTGTTGTTGTTCTCTTACCTCCCCCACATACTTCTGCACCAATTCAGATCCGATGACTCTGATGAAGCAGGCGTCCGTCCGGTTGGCCACCGCACGAGCGCACAGGGTCTTTCCAGTACCGGGTGGTCCAAACAGCAGCACGCCTTTTGGAGGCTCGATCCCCAAGTTGACGAACCGCTCAGGCTGGTGAGAGAAAACGCTCAAATGACCCCTCAAACTATTATTATTATTAAGTTCTGATACCGCATATTAGCCGATGTGACCTTGTCTGAGTTAGGTTTAAACCAGGGGTCACCAACTCCGGTCCTCGAGGGCACCTATCCAGCATTTTTTCAGTGTAACCCTCCTCCACTGCACCTGATTCATAGGATGTGCTCATCAAGAAGCTCTGCAGGAGCACCAAAATGATCATGATAATTTGCATCAGGTGCAGGGGAGGAGGGTTACACTGAAAACAAAAAAAAATGCTGGATAGGTGCCCTCAAGGATTGGAGTTGGTGACCCCTGGTTTAAACTTAGGGCGCCCTCTTGTGGACGTTTTTAGTGTTGCTCCCAAATTTGTAACATGCACACGTTAACACTTGTACATCAACAGGGAAAAATTGAAGTATTTCCAGTTAAAGGTAGCACAGGCAATTTGTGCTTAACGTCTGGTCTGTCTGAGACTTGCCCAAAGCACTTCCTTTTAATGGTGCTGTTTTCTTTTGTCAATCATTACAAATAATCAGAAAATCATATTAAAACGACACTTCGTCTTCGGTCCCTTGCAGACTTGCTCATTTCTGGAGCGTTCTCCAGTTTATAGTTAGTTTTTTTTACATTAACATTTCTCGTTATTGTTAGGCAGCTGGGTGCTTCGCATTGATGTGGTAAACTAAACTTGAGCTGCTTCTGTGGGTTTTAAACACCTTCTTCCAATATTATCGAAAGGTGCCGTCGGGGCCTTATTTATTTTCAAGGTAACACGAATATTCATCTGACCGATAACCTTCACACGCTCTTCCATTTTCGTGTCTCCTTTCTGAACTGACGTGCCTATCGGGTAATAGCTTTGGATCACGTAATCCAGTTTATTAGGCGAAAAACTCACATGGAGCAGGGGGGTCTCAACCACTTCCCTCAGCTTTTCGATCTGCTCCTTACAACCGCCGACATCGCTGTAGGTAACATCGGGTTTCTCCTCCACCTACGCGAGAGGGAAGATGTTGCTACTTTTCATTTTGGGGTAGACTGGTATTGAATTACGAAGCATGTAGATGTTGGCCCACGTGTTTGTACCTGCATCATGGTGACAGTCGGATCAATTTTAGGAGGCAAAGGGATATGGATCTGATACTTGTTTCTGTCAACACTGAAATTACAAGCAAATTGGCCAGTGTCAGTCAGTCTTAATCGATCTCTTGGGTAATCAGATTTTTTGTTCTCCCGCCTACCCCACTCTCATGCCCTCCTCGATATCAGTCGGGGCCACTTGATCACTAAGGTCCACCACAAACTTTGCAAACTGCTTGACGTTGATGATGTATTTGGGGTCCTCGGAGTCGGCGTTGATAATCTTTGTGCATCTGTCCAAATCGGATTAAAAGGCTTCAGACACACGGGCAAAAAGTTGCATCTTATAATCCAAATTTTACAGTAGATACTTTCATAAGGGACTGGATGACAAATCATAGGAGGAAATCTCACGAGATTAAAACGCTACATTAAGGTCACCCAAAGCTTCAAAATAAATGCTGGATACTGGATAAATTATTTTATAGTACATACTCTCATAGTCTCATCTCGTGGACTCTAGCTCAAGAGACATCTCGTATTGTGTGATTTGAGTCTTGTCATATCCCCAACTCTCATTATTCTGATTTATTCATGCGATCATACCTTGCAACTTGTAGAGGTTGCTCACTTTGAAGGGTCTGTTTGTCAGCGGCCAGATCCCAGAGAGCTGGCGGCGCCAGCCCGGTGTCTGACTCTTTAATACCTATCACAGCCAGAAAACACCATTGTACTTGGTATACTGATGCAGTATACACTTTAAGCATTAAAGCATATAGTATCTAATTTAGATGCAAATTTTCATTCACCTGTAAGCTCGTTGATTTTTTTAAGCAGCTGTTGGATGTCATCTTCCACTTGTTTTATTTGTCTGGAGTAGGTGCTTTGACCCTAGTGATGCGAAACAGTTTTAGGATGTGCACTAAAATAAACATTTAAGGATGACTACAACTTCGTTTCATTGCAGGGTGGGCACTCACATATGTCTTCAGCAGAGCGATGTCTCCTTCATCCAAAGCTGCACGCAAAATAAGCACAACGTAAAGGAATAATCATGGTAGGTACTGGGACATTGGATTTGTATTGAAACGTAAAAGTAAAATATGCATGCTCACTTTGACAATATTTTTGACAATATAATTCCACATTTGGATGCTATTTCGATTCGATCCATGACACACACACTTCCATATTTTTTTATTCAAGCAAGCAAACACAATTTCTCCAGACATGACATTTTCTGTTTGTTTTGTTTTCTCGTCGGTTTCGATCAGCGCTAGCATTAGCAAGGCAGCTAACGTTTAAAAAATCTAGTTAACAACGGTGGCTGCTTCCTAAAACATACCTCGGATTGGAGAGTCATCCTTGTCATCTTCCTTTGTCTTTCTCTGATCATCTCCTAAATAGTCCGGCATATTTAATTTGGATTTTATTTTGTTTTGTTTTGTTCTGAATAATCACACGGAGATGCTGTAAGAGCTAGTTTGGAGAATTACACAGCATCTTTGCGTTTCCGTTCCCGGACCGGAAGTACACGTCGGAACGTTATTTTGGATGCACCAATTATATTACGTATACAGACCGTACACATTCGGAGCGTGTTTTTTTATTAAAATCTTATAAAAAATTAATAATTAAGCAATAGATTCAGTAAACAACAAAAATATATCTGAGAAAAAGAATTAACAGTTTGGGATTTTTTTCTGCGTGAAATGACGAAGTAGTCATTAGCACCCCCTGTTTGTGTGTTCTTTCTGAATGCCACCTATGCAGTGTGTAGCCGGTCGAATTTTGAGACTGAACTGAGCGTGAGTTATCTCAACGTCACTTCCGCTCCAGGCTATCGCTAAAACAAGCTATATATATATATATATATATATATATATATATATATATATATATATATATATATATATATATATATACCAACCTTATGAGCACCCCTGGCAGTACAAGACACTTCAGAAGCTAAATGCAGGAATCAGAAAATCTAATTTATTCGGAAGATTAGTTTTTAAATTGAGAGCAAATTAGTTGGAACACGAACCAGCTCATTGTTAATTTGTGTTTTGGGGAATATATTCATTTAAAAATGCTCAGTGCTGTGATTGGGCTGAAAAAAAGAATTGACATCATTGGAAAAACTGGTTTAAACAATGAGAAATAGCATTTTTTTTTTAAAAGCTACTTTTATTTTGGAAGAGGTGTTCAAAACAATTTTATTCACTCATGAAGTTATTCCAAACAGAGCACACAGTAGCAAGCTGTTAGCATTGTTCGTAGCCACGCCCCTTCTCCCAAATCATGAACAAAAGTCTTCGGGAATAGCGAAAAACTTTTTCATATTACAGTACAGACATTGCAACACATACTTGTGTTTAAAATGCGTCTTTTATTGCATTAGATACTCAAACTCTCACCTTCCATTGAGCTCCGGCCTTCAATAAGTTTACATTTCCAAAAGATTTCATTAATATTTATATTTCATCTTTACAAACCCAACATCTTTAAACAAACGAAACAAAACCAAAAAAAAAAAAAAAAAAGGACCAGTTGTGAGCAGACACCGGAAACATTCAGTTGAAGGTTGAATTTAACTCCTAAATCAAGTTGTGCTACAGCGGTGTGTATGTGCATTGTCAGTCACATCTCACGCATTTATGGAATCGTGGATATCCAGGCAGAGTGGTAGCTCACCGCAAAAAAACAAAAAAAAAATTCCAGCGGCACGTGGATGGAGTCCGCACGGCCCATGTACCTGTCGGGTCAATATTTACAGGGGCGCGTGATGGGGGTCGCTGCTTATGTTTGTGTTTTAGACGAGGTCTCCGACCGGGATGCGGGGCAGGCAGACGTAGGCCTGCGGAGTTCGGCTCAGGTTGATGGGGTTGCCGTCCAGGCGGATGTCCTCCAGCGCGTTGCGGATGTAGTTGAAGTCGTGCAAGTTGCAGAAGGTGTCTTCGTGCATCGACTGAATGTTGTTACGCTGCGGGAAAGAAACAGGGAAATATGAGCGCCATGTAGAGGTTCTTACTCCCAGCCAGCTAGCTAGCTTGAATCCTACTTTTATTTAGTCAGTGATGGACTGCTGAATGGCGAAAACATTTTTAAAACAATGGACAAAGCCACAGGTGTGGAATTCCAGTCCTAGGTGGCCGGTATTCTGCATTTTGAGTCCTCTCTCTCTCTCTCTCTCAAACACATCTAATTCAAATGATTAGGATCTTTTTCAAGCTTATTTTTAAGCTAATCATTTGAATGAGGTGTGTTGGGGAGAAAACACCAGAGAACATGCAGGATACCGGCCCTCCAGGACTGGAGTCTGACACCTGTGGCTTAATGCGTTGTTTTAAAAATGTTTTCATCATTCAGGATCATTTTGAAGCTCCTGTAGACCTTGCTAATAAGCTAATCATTTCAATCAGGTGTGTTGGGGATAGAAAACCAGAAAGCATGCAGAAACAAAAACAACTTACAAGAGAAGCACCCCATTAAAAAAAAAAAAAAAAGTACTTTAAAACCTAAGCAGAACCTACCTGTAGATGTAGGGATCGCAAAGTGTCTGGAAGAGGTACGGGGATGTAGTCTATCTCGTTGTCCGTCAGGTACAAGTAGAGCAGGCCGGTCATGTCCTGAATGTCACACGGGATGTTTGAAGCTCGAGTTACAGAGGACGAACGGATTTCTACTCGGTGTCGGATTCCGACAGACACACCTTAAAGGCTTCTTTGGGAATACCCTTGGATTCAAGGTTATTGTGACTGGCGTCGATCAGAGTCATGGTCTCCGGCAGGGCGGGCATCTGCGAAATGCGATTTTCTCGAATCACCAGCTCCTCAAGCTCCGGCAGACCCATAAACGCCCTGCTTTCAATGGATGAGATGGCGTTGGCCGTCAGGTCGATCCTCTTCAGCTTGTCTGGAACGGAACGAGACCCGCGCCGTCAGATCTTTGTGTCAGCGGGTCACGGCGACCTTGGGTGAAGAACATACTCATGGAGGCAAAGTCGGACTTGTTGATTTTGGTGATCCTGTTGTAGCGGGCGTAGAAGTGAGTGGTGTCTTTGGGCAGAGGTGGTACGCTGTCCAGCTTCAAGTCATCACAGTAGACCGAACCACCGAGGCATGTGCACAGCAAGCAGGTGGGCATACCTGAAAGTCACGAGGAGCGAGAAGATACCGTGGTAGAGCAACGGAACATCCAGTAAGAGATAAGATGCATCTTTCAGGCTCATTTTGCGACCGGGGTTTGATGTTGAAACGTCCTTTCCTTTTCTTTTCTTCGTTCCTTTGCTCACCTTTCGCGTCAACCTCAGGTTCTTCGGGTTCCTCGGGCTCTGGTAGGCCAGAGCCCAGTGTCGTTTCTACACCACCAGTACCCTCCTGAGGGGTCTCTTGTGTCGGAAGCAGCCCCTCCTCTTGTTAGAGACAAGATTAGGCGTTGAGGGAACAGGTTAGATGAGCATGGACGTGAACCACAAGTCTGGCAATCAGTGGAAAACTGTTTGCCGCAGTAGTTAGCAGTGTTACCGTTGCATTTAACGACAGTTAAATGGAAGTTGTTTGAATGTTAGAAAGATGAGATAGTCCGTTGGCACCGCGATTAAAAAAATCCAAATACACTTTTGCATAGTTCTTTGACCTCGATTAGATACTGACCTTTATCAGTGTCAGGGATCAGAATTATATCAGGTTCCTCGGGTTCTCCGGAGGCAGAGACACCAGAGGTTCCAGAGACATCTTTGTCTCCAGAGACTCCAAGATCCCCTGAAGTTCCTGAAACTCCTGAGAAATCCCCTGAAGTACCTGACACCTCTTGTGGCAAAGTTGTAGGAATAAGAGGCAGTTCCACCTCTTGTTTGAGCCAAGGTGGAGAGGTCAGGGGACACATTGGGAGGATAAGACGTGGTATGGACATTCAGTCAACTTGTTAACCACTCTCACAGTGAAGACCAAACAGCAGGCCAAGGTGACAATTGTTATGAGTAACGCAAGTACTAACCTCCAGGTAATAATGTTATCCCTGACTCCCCAGACTCATCAGTGACCCCAGAAACCCCAGAGCCTCCAGAGGCACCTGAGGTCAGGAAGTCTCCCGAGAAGCCAGAACCAGACTGGTCCCCGGATCCTCCAGGGCCCGGAGGGGGTTCACTGACAATACCAGAACCCCCTGATCCCAATTCAATAAGAATTCCAGAACCTCCAGAGCCAAAGTCTCCGGAGGACCCGGAGGCTGCGGATCCCACGGTATCCCCAGATATCAAGAGATCCCCGGATCCCGAAAGATCTCCAGATATCAAGAGATGCCCGGACCCAGAGAGATCACCGGATATCAAGAAATCTCCTGATACTGGGATATCCCCTGAAATCAGGAGGTCCCCGGATCCGGAGTGCTCCCCAAATCCAGACGCCTCCCCGGATTCATAGAGATCTCCTGATATCAAGAAATCCACATCACCGGAGACTAAAAACTCCCCCGATCCCCCGGAGCTGCTAAGGATCTCCTCTGAAGCCCCAGAGATGAAGATAATATGACCGGACCCCTCCGAGGCACCGGAGACCAATAGGTCTCCCGATCCTCCTGACCCAGAAACCCCGGAGGCTCCCGAGGCACCGGACCCCACTGAGCCCCCAAAATCCCCGGAGACATGAAGGATGTCAATGGGCGTCAGACGCAGCTCCACCTCTTGTTAGAGACAAGATTAGTTATTAATGGACACAGGACACAAATAAACAGGACACATTTAACCATGAGCAGCTAGTTAAATGGAACGCATGCACAAGGATGCAGACGACCAAAATCGATTAGTTGTTGTTGATGAAGGCCGATGCTGCTTGCACAACTCCAAGAGCCTCCAAAAACCTCAGCTATCACGCAACTTCCTGTTTGGGACTGCTTTGAGGCGTTTCAGACCTTTCTGTGTGTCCGGGCCCATCAGAACGCCGGAGCCTCCTGAACCCTGAGGGGTGAGCTGGGGCTTTAGGGGCAATTCCTCCTCCTCCTCCTCCTCTTGCTCCTCCAACGAGGCCTCGGGCATCGGGTAGTTGTAGTCAGGTGGGGCCAGGGTGCCAATCTCTATCTGAGGAGAAGGCAAAAGCTCTGACGCCCGAATGCCACGTCTTGGAAACAATTAAACTCGTGCGGTGGTTGTGGGGATCACAATCCTTTCGTTTATACTGTACTGAATTATACTATACAATACTAGACTATACTATAGTGGCTCTCAACCTTTATTTACCTTAACCCCCTTTATTTTTTATTTATTATTATATTTCTAGTATCATAATTTTAATTTATTTATATTTATATCCATGCATATTTTTATTGATATAATTTATATAATAAATATGTTTTACTTTTTATTTATTCTGGTTATTTATTAAATAATCAATAAAATATAAGATTTATTTATTGTTAATATTTATTATTATTATTTATAGACTTTTATTTATTTGGTATTTTTCAGCTAAATACCCTGCAACAGGTGCAAAGCATTTTGGATGGAAAAAGTGCTATTATTATTATTTATTTATTTTCATTCATACTAAATACATTTGACAGAAATAACTACTAAATAAAATATTTTATTTTCTCATTTATTTCGATTTATTGTTATCATCTATATTTTTTCGATTTATTTTTATTTTTTTGCCAAGTTCCTTGCAATCAGCCCGAAGCATTTTTGAAAGGAGTGCTATGCCATCTCTGTCACTCCAAAATGAAATGATATTAGTAATTATATTTCTCATTAACCTTCAAACTTTACTAGTCATAATTTTTTTTCTTAATGTCTGCAAAAAGAAAAAAAAAGACCGTGAAATTACGATGAGACGTTTTCATAACTCTGCAGTTCAATTCTTCTCCACTTGGTGGCAGTAAACCCCCACACACCACACAGCACAGGTAATACCTGACATTTAAACATAGGCAGTAAAAAGACCACTCAATGGTCCTTATGGAACCAAGACACACACGGTAGCTACACGAATCTTTATTTTGCTACGTATTTAAAACTGTCATATCAAATCTATAAAAATCAAACAAAGCGAAGCTATGTAGGATCGTAATAAGTCTTAAATTGGAGCAATTAAGAGTTATCCCAGTGTTTTAGAGTTTTGGCAGGATGACAGTGCGGGATGCAACAAGGCAGGCCTTTGAAAGTACTGACCCCCCCCCCCCCCCCCCCCCCTTTTTTCCCCCCCCCAAAACAAACATATTCCCCCAGGGGGGAAGAAGAGGCGAAAAGCTGGCAAGCAGACGTGCAGAAAAAACAGCATGGGAATACTGACGCTCAATGTCAAAGCCAAACAGTATGTAGCTGGCCCGCTACATATTTTAATAGTCACTGGAAGCATTCAGCTGAGGGAAAAGCTGCACTGGTTTTGAAAAGACTTAATATCATTCATATGCAGCGTAATGCTCTTGACAGAATATTTGTGGCTTCCAGAGCAGACAAAAGTTTCCAAAATAAAGTTTGCATGGGCATACCAAAAACACAAAGCTAATATTTCAAGTTGTCTTTGCATTTTTTGAGTCTCGCAAAAAAAAAAACAATTTTTTTTTCACTGAGGAAAAGGGCTGACTTTGAAAGGGTCGTAACAGTCGTCAAATACAAATATATATTTAATTTCAACCCCTCAAAACGTTCAGTGGCCTCAGCCCTTCCTGTACGAAAATTGTAAAAATGCGATAATAGCAAAGGTAACTATGCTGCATATTAATATATTTATGATATTAAAATAGGAATATTTATTACATCATTATTTAGTCCTGCTCTGGGTAGAAACAGTTAGTGCATTCCACAATTTCAAAGTTAATATTTAATTTCGAGTTCAGTCAGCTAGATTAGGGACATATGTTTTAATAATAGATGGTTTTGGCGAGACTAACGTTAGCAGCTAGCCTACATCATTGTTTTTGTGTTTAACGTCCCGTTTAACGTGAGTTTTTGTATGCTTCATCTTCATACACATTGTAAGATCTCCATATTTTTTGTAACTAATACCCCTTTTCAGTTTTTAGTGGCCTCTGTTTTCAGAAGGTGTAAAAACTAGAACTACACTGTGGCCCAAGATAAAAATGAGTTTGACACCTCTGCTGCAGTAGATACTAATAACAGGAAGTAAACATTTTGCCCCGGACTTTTCTCTCTCTGATCTTGCGGAGTTTTTGGCAAATTTGGTGAAAAAAAAAAAACACTTTTAGGTTAAAAATGCATTGCGTTGCTCCCGTTTGTAGTGAGTAAAATACTACTATTTTTGTGTGTATAATGCGTTACACTACATTACTGCATAAAGTAATTACATTAGCTATATAATACATTACTCTCAACATTGCATTACACTGTAATATGATGTGCGTATTATTATTGTTATTCCAGATCTTTCCTGCACAAAACCTGCACAAGGAGTCAGATTGCGTCGTGGTAGACCATCAAAAACAAACAAAAAAAAAAACTCAAGTTGGTTATTAAGAGCTGGCTGGAGATTTGCTCCAGTTTCACTGCCGATGAGCCTTTACTCCCTCTTGATCGCACTACACACACACACACACACACACGTACACACACACAAAGTTTGGAAGTGGAAAGTCTAGACTCAGCATTCCAGAGGCATGGAGCTCATCTTCATGCTTCATTGATCCCTTGACAATAGATTCACATGGACGAAATATGTCGGAAAGCTCGTGTCTTCACTTAAAGGTATACTCCAAAACGTCTGTGGATGGCCAAAGCTTTACCGTATATTCTTTGTCTGTTTTTGACGACCGATTAATCGTTTGAAGATTGAAAGTTGTCCAATCACACGGAATTTCAACTTCTCGAGAGGAAACTTCCTCAAAATTTTTATTTATCGTATATCTCTGTGTACAAGTCGAGTTTTTTTTTTTCCCTCGTTTTCAACCCCCATCTTAGGACTCAAGGCCAACCACATTGCTTGTCGGCCTGCTCCCAAAACGACTGCTATCTGTACTCTCTCCTGGATAGGATATTTCCACAGACTACCCCCCCTCCCGCCCCCCTCTTACCAAGTGCCCTATCTATCTATCTATCTATCTATCTATCTATCTATCTATCTATCTATCTATCTATCTATCTATCTATCTATCTATCTATCTATCTATCTATCTATCTATCTATCTATCTATCTATCTATCTATCTATCTATCTATCTGTCTGTCTGTCTGTCTGTCTGTCTGTCTGTCTGTCTGTCTGTCTGTCTGTCTGTCTGTCTGTCTGTCTGTCTGTCTGTCTGTCTGTCTGTCTATCTATCTATCTCATTTGCGTGGAATCGGGGGGTAGAAGTCATTTTTAAACTCGTTGACATCGTGGTCTCCCAGCTTAGTCGCCCCCTCTTATACTCCCCACGTCTTTCTGTGGCCTACATTCACATGATGGATGGAAGCATATGCCTCGCAGGCCTGCCACATCAGACGGCTGGGCTTGAGCTAAAGCAGTTGTGGAATCCAGTTTTTTAGGGGGAGGGAGGGGGGAAGTGCAGCGCTGGAAGCATCAGCTGTCATTGTTGCTTATGACAACCGCCAATCATCGCCTCGGATTCTTTTATTCTGAAATTGTTCGTCTTTCAAGTTGGAAACGCACCCAGGCTTTGGAAAGCGGTTCATCCTGCCGACCGGCTCCCCCCAAAAGTCATGCGATCGATACAAACCACTTCGCCGCCGCCCGAACGCAAATTCTCCATTGCGACGAATTTAGGATCCCCGCTTTTCAGCTCACCTCGGGATCCTCGATGGTCGGCCCGTCCTCGTAGTCATACTCCTGATTTTCGGAGTTAATGTCATCCACGTCGTAGTTGCCGTCGTCGTACGAGTCCAGGTCGGCTTGCCGGGAGAACCGGGGGTTGGCCGCCGCCGCATCGAGGACGAGCAGTCCTAGTACCAGTCGCACAAGCGTTTTCATCGTTCACCTTTGGAAAAAAAATCATATAAGCAGTTGGAGTAAAATCCAAATCGCCTTCAATGTATTGCCATTCATTCATCATCAATTTTGACAACTCGACTTTACGACTACTACTTGTCCTGCGACTATTATAAACAATTATTTGGATTTAAGACAGGAATAATCGGTCTGGTGTCATGGAGGACTAAAATCGAAATATTTACTGTTGAGACAAAAACCTCCTAATCAAACAAATGATTAATTAGATTGATTAAGACAGGCTAATCATTGCATCTAATTGACTAGATGCATGGGAAAAAACATGCCGTAAATAAACCGCCTATTTGTGGTTACCAAATCTACTTGGCTTGGGTTATTAACTGAAGTTGTCATTTTGTTTTGAACTATGATTTGTTTTGGGGTTGTCCTCTATGGGGCATTTATGTTTAAAACTAAATATATGGTGTGTCAGTTGACGTCGTTTTTTCCTTGGATTTTTATCCTCGAACAGCTCATTCATTTATGCTTTGTTTGGCTTGATCTTTGTTTATAGGCGCCGCCTCCGGTGATGTTACATTTTGTAGTGAGGAAGGACGGCGTGGCAGTGACAAATGTGTCTCTCTGTGAAATCCAGCCTACGAGTGTCTGTAAGTTGTACAGTACTTTCTTTGTAAGAATGTTGTCATTGATGAGAATATGCCCAAAATTGAGTCTGTTTGCTGATGACGCGCTAGCTAATGTTAGCATGTATGCGTTTTGCCTGTTAGCATTTTCGTTGGCGCCAGCTACTGTATTACCCTTTGGTATATGTTAGCCTATGCAAATGTTTTGCATTAATCAATACTTATTTGCATCCAATTGATGTTTTGTGTCGAAACGAATATCATTTGGAATTTAATCACTGTAATTTGTGTACATTTTTGAACATTTTGAGGAGGCAGCCATAAAAAAAAAAATCGTGACTCAAGCTGAGTGCTCCCGTTAATTTGTCAGTAGTGCTGAGCTTATATTTCATGTGCACTTTATATTCGCCGGTCCGTGGTAATAAAAAGGTTAGGGACCCCTGATATAAGGGACTTGTGTTTTCTGTGTGCGTGGGTATAACTTGAACATGAACTTGTCAAGCGGGTAAGCCAAGTCAGTGCTTATTAAATTTTAGGGAGCAAATACCATTGACATAGGGGAGAAAACTGTATTTTTTTGGGCTAATGTTAGGTTTGGCTTGGAATCCACTGAAGAGCACATTTTTTGCTCCTGTTTACTTTGGATTCCTTGGTTCATTCTTGTTTGTATCCCGATCTGAGTTAAGGCATTTTTGATGATCGGGAGATTTGCGCATAATAAGCTATTATTTAGCTTGCATAGACTCCTGAATTTATTGGCATGACAGGTGCAGTGTAAGAGGTTAAAAAGAATCTCCAGAGTCCTCCGGGCCGGGGAAGAGAAATGGAGCGCGAGGGAGGAAGAAGCAGAAGAAGAAGAAAAAAAAGAGAGAGAGAGAGAGAGAGTCACGGACAAGATGTTGGCCCTCAGGGTTAGACGGAGAGAGTGCGAACAGGAGGGACGAGAGGGAGGAGGGGTCCGGTTCAAGATTTGCTCGACCCCTTGGCCCTTCACAGAGGGCCTTTATGAGCGCCTGGTCACTGCCTGTCTCAGCACTCAAACTCCAAATTCCACCGAGGTTTGTGGACAGGATGGCAGTCAGCTTTTTGGGCGGCAAGGAAACACACACACAAGCACACACACATAGGACACACACACTTGGAAAGACTCACAGATGCGCACTGTCTCGGAGAAAGAGAGAGACACCCGATCGTTGTACAAAGCATAAGAATCTGCACGTTTCTTGATGATGACAGTGATAAACGAAGTAGCCCTAACCAATTTTCCTATGCTACCTATCAGCATCCCGCAAATTTTCAGATAAAAGAAAAGCTATTAGTGTAGCAATGCTAATTGCTTTCTGATCCGCATCTGCATCCCAAACCACGTTAAAATCAATCAAAGTTTATTCTCGCACTTCCGTCAGGGAGATCATAAAACCAAACCCCACTTTTTTTGCAAATATAAATTTGCAAGCCCGTTTAAGATTCCAAAATGTGATCAACCAAAATCAAAGAAAGCAATTTTTCACCCAGCGTTCCAACTGAATTTGCATAATTGGGGTCACCGTAAAGACGAACCAGCAAAAGTCAAGCACCCAAAGTCAAATGAACGGCGATCAGAAAACCACAATTCAAAGCATCCCACTCATCAATCTCAACTAAATGGCTTCGCTTCAGACAGTAAAAACCTTCTTATGCATCAACATCAATAATGCATCATAATCACCAAGGATAACAAACTTTCACACGAAGCTTTTCCAAACTCAACCGAATGGGCTTGAAAAAACGGCAAAGTTCTCGAAGCCTTTTTTTTTTCCTTCAAAACCAAGCATTCGAAAACAAACCAGCGTACATCCGTGATGGTCATAAAACCAACATTCAGTGCAATGCACCTGTCGCTTTCCCAGGCTTAGAAGATTGCGCCATAGTTAACACATTTTCCCTAAGGTTACCAGATTGAAACGCATCTTGATACATCCACCACGAAGGTCATAAAATCGCCATCCATAGCATCCCAACGATCAAGAAAAACCGTCACCTGTCGTGCCCCCCCAACTGAAATCCATGAGTTTTTGAGGAGCCCCCTGCGGCCCCCTCCATTCTTATCACGAAGCTCGCCGCCGCAAGGACGCTTACCTGTGTCTCCCGCTCTCCCGAATGCTCCCTTCAGCCACGATGGAGATGCTGAGGGCTCCGCAACTCGGCCAATGGCGGAGAGGTCGTGCAGAGGTAGCTCGACGAGGGCGGGTGGCGAGGAGGGGAGGGGGGGATGGGGGGTTCGGTTGTGGACCAACGAGTGTGTCCGGGTGTCACAAGTGTGTATGTGGTGCGTGCATGTGTAGGGTCCGGCAAACTTGAGTGCCCTTGCCGCTTACGTGTGAAGGTAGGCACTGAGGCTGATTGGACCGGAGCAGGTTGCTTTTGGTCACTCGGTTGGAGTAGGGGAGGTGGGCTGGGCACCCCATCCCAAATAGGCGCATATCGTTACACATAGACATCAAACACAAAAACCAGGAGAACCCCCCCTGGCAGATTTGATCCTTGACAAGCGTATCCTTTATTTTGCTACGACACGCGTATCCTTTATTTTGCTACGACACTCAAAAATATTTCACTTCCTGAAGTTGGAACTTGGCGTTTCATCTCTGTATGTGTGCGTATGTGCATGCAGGTATGATCCGCCGGCCTGTGCACACAATGGAACCTCTGTGATGAGCCCCCGTTAGCATGGAGTCGAGAGGAAGTCCCCCCGCATCTCCTCACAGCTGATCTGAGTTCAGCTGGAAACCTTGCAAATGTCGTCCTGGATGAAAACTATCTGATCTGGAATCAAAGGTAAAGAACCACCAAGAATACTCGACCGGACACTGTGGGAATGAATCTGGAATAGAAAATGCATCCTGCTTTTGTACATAGAGATACCTTTACTTACAAAATGGATTAGCTCCGGAAGTGGTTATGTGAATCTTTCATAAGTAGAGCTGCTTTTTACATGTAAATCGCCTAATCCGTTCCAAGCTCCCCAAAATGCACCTAAATCCTTTAAATGAACATGAATAAATTCTAAAAATGCACCAAAAACCATAAAAAATACATAGTAGAATTACATTAGCGCCTAATAATCACAATACTGTGCATCACGTAAAATATAATAGGAAATGCTCCTAAACCCTTTAAATGAATCATCTTAATTGTAGCAGTTGACCATATGAATGCAGTTCACTTGTTTGCCATGAGATGGTGCTGGTGTGTTGGTGATGAGTGCACAGAGAGACATTTTTTTTAGGTCATTTAATTTCTACGTTTGTATTTTACATTTCCAGTGATCCAGGAATCATTATGTCCAGAGTCCAATAATATTCATTTTTGGATTATTTTGAGCATGTAAATTAGTTTAGTTTGGGGTCATGCGATGTGCTTCCTGTGTGATGTCTTTGCTAAAAAAATATGAAGAGACAGCAAAGATAAGATTTATTTTGTTTTTCTAAAGTTTTTACATGATCACCAAACAGTTGGTACATTTTATAGACGGTAACAGAAAATTCCTGGATTCGATCCTAACATTTAGTCACGCACGGTTGCATGCTAGACATAGGGAAATACAGAAATTTACTTTTTCAGAAATACAAAGACCAGAATCCCAAAAAGAACAATGGTTAAAAACATAAATTACAGCCGGCAAATACAAATGTATAGAAAAAGTACTCGTCTCCAAATCTTTTAAAAACCATAAAAATTAAGCAGATGTCAATAGAAGACTTTGTTCCGTTTAAATACAAGGTAACTAAACAACAGATTTGTACATTGAAGGCACAACTAGTGAGTACATTTCTTGAAATAGAAAACAATTCTTATGTTGCCTGTGTCGTGCGTTCGGACTGTTCTTGGTAGGAGACCATTTTTCTTTAGATGATAATGGACCTAAGGAGACGGAAGCACAGAATGACATCCCTGGGAATCGGTGGTTCAATATCGTTGCCGTCCAGTCGTAGGTAGCGCAGTCGCGGCGCACTGTCGTTGGCGTCCACGGCATCAATGTCCACGGGGCAGACGTTGGAGCTACTCACACCTAAAATGAAGAAGGGAAACGATTACGGTCACTCATAGTTTCACCGGTTACTACAACCGCATCCGTAGGAAACTTGGGAAACCTACTTTTTATGTTGTTGTGGTCTAGGTACAGCTGTTCAAGGCCCGTGGGGATCAGGGGAACCTCGGTGAGCAGGTTGTGTGACAGCTGCAGGTCCAGGATGCTGGAGATGTTGAACACATAGTTTGGTACGCCGCTGCTGCCGAGCTTGTTGTGGTTTAGCCTAAGGAAAGCCACCTTGGGCAAGCCCTTGAAGTAACCTGCGGGGATTTTGTCAATGTTGTTGCCGTCGAGGAAGAGCTGAGTGGTGGTGGGCGGTAGGCCAAGAGGCATGCTGCTCAACTGGTTCTTGGCAAGGTTGATCTGCACCAGGTTGTTAAGACCCTTCAAGCTCACCTCAGTCACGGCATCATCCATCAGCTTATTCCCCTGCAGGTCTAAGAGGGTTAGCTTATCCAGGCCAAAGAAGACTCCGTCAGGGATCTTGGAGATCCGATTGCGGGAGAGACTTAGGTGCTCCAGGCTGGCCGGGAGAGGAAACGGTACCCAGGACAAGAGATTGTCATCCATGTAGAGGTGTTCCAGGCGCGACATTGCATCCAGGGTGCCTTTTTCCACTCCCTCGCTGGTTATTTTGTTACGGCTCAGATTAACCCAACGCAGCTGGGTAGCGTTATGAAGGGAGTCGGCTGAGACCGCTTGAATTTGATTGTTCTGCAGGTAGAGGTACCAGGTGAAGGGAGGGATCGGGGGGATACTCTTCAGACCTTTGTTGTCGCAGTAGACCGCACGGGGGAAGTTGGAGGGGCAGTGGCACTCCCGAGGGCAAGCTTGGATCTGGGCAATCAGTTCCTCGTAAGGCATGTCCTGGCTCAGGCCTTTCCCGAGCAGGCACGCGGAACAGAGAAGCGTCAAAAAGAGTCGCATTTTGATGGACTTCCTTGGATGGAAAGAAATACATGAGAGTGGTTAGCATGTCCGTCTCACAGGTCAGGAGTCCCGATCAATTCCAGATCACTGAGTCTTTGCAGATGACATCTGGTTTAAATTCTTAATGCCCCCAGCGTTTTGCGCAGAACAAATTTTTTCAGACATTTCCATGCATAGAACTTCTTCAAAGACAAAGGTCGACCACTAGTTTTAAGAGATGTGCGCCCGGTTCTCTTGCCGTCAAAGCGTTGTCACTAAAATCGATTACAGGCTGGAATAAACATCATGATAGTCAAGAAACCTACCTCAAATTCAATCAAAAGACGCGTCCTTCGTGGAGTCGTCACAGCCAAACGTTGAGGCTCTAGCGCTCACCTCCTAGTATTTGTACTTCCGTTTTTTTTTGTTTTTTTTCCCTCAACTATACCAGCTTGCCACTCCAATCCTTGACTGGCCAATGAGGACTCGTGTGCTAAGCCTTAACAAGACTCGAGACATGGCCCATTTAGAAAGAGGTCATTGCACCTCTACCTGTTCTACCTTGTCTGCTTGCGTCCGCATGCACCTTAGTCTTGCTTAATTCCTCTGTGCTGCACTTGATCTCTTCTGAACTAACAAATCCCCGAGGGTCACTGCCAATCTCTGCGTTAATTCCGTGGCGCCAAGATCTACAATGTCTCCAAAGTTGTCTTTTCATTGACATCCAGAAATCGGATTGGAGTTTTACGGTTGCGCCCTTGCAGTGCGATAGATAACGCTACACAATACCTGATGTATTTATTGTTATTTTTTTGCTTTATTATTAGTAGCGTTCCTGTCAAAAGCTTTTCGGTGGTATGGGTTGCATTGGTGTGAGGTCAGCTTTAATCAGACTTGCCAATTGCGATGACGGCAGAGACGGCGATGCAACAGGATAATCCCTAGAGACTTGTGCGAGGGCGTGGGCAACACGCCAGACTCCGTCCACCTCGCGTGTTTGCTCTCTTGTGAATCTCTTGTCGAAAGGATGGAAAATATCGGACGTTAGGCTTAAACGTGCCCTTACAGTTGAGCAAAAACTCTTGAAGGCAAAGACTTTTAACCATAAAAGTTCATATACAAAACATGTTGTCGTTACCTGATCTCCCAGAAACTGTACACAGGCAAAGTCCGATCAGTAAGTAGTTTTTGTAAAGTCCGCAGCTGTATTGATTTGTCAGCGTTTACTTGGATTTCCTTCTGAATCTTGTAGTGCTGAAGACGATTTTGTGAAAACCGCCATGTCCTTGGTCCGGCATTTTTGTTTTTCTCATCTGGTTTTGAATGTAGAGGAAGGTACGCATCTGGTCTTCATCCTACCCTACGTGGACTTGCTCCTCACTTGTCAATGTTTGTTATTAATGCTCAGTCGGTTACACCACTCAAAGGCCTTGGGGCCACGCTTGCTAGCTCCGTTAGGTGAATTGATAGAGGCTCCTCAACCCCCTGGTTTTAAACCTTTTTTGGGTGGTTCAATGTTTGGGAATCAGGAGATTAAACTTTAAAATGTCTAGAACTAGCAGGAGATTTGAAGCTTCATAATGAGACGGCATTCTTCTCATTAAAAACATGTAAAGAAGTGAAAGAATACAATGGAAGTCGTCCGACCCCCCTGGTTACGAAACCATTTAAATAGTAGCTATCACACTTTCAATTTCTGCTGACAATTTTGGATCCTACGGTAGGATTTTTTGTCATATACTTTGCCTAGCATAAAAGTATTTACAATTTTAAACCGCATTGCCTCTGGGTTTCCACCTGTTATTTTAAATGGGCCACCGACACCAGAACGTTTCCCTCCACCAAGAGAAAAGTCAAGTCCGATTATATCATGTAGGGATTGTTAAGCGTATTGCAAAATGGAGCAGAAACCACGAAAATATCTTCTTTTTTTCCATTTTCCCCCTCAAGTACCGCACTTAACATTCTTGACATTGTCCACGCACCGCAATATGAAAAAAGAAAACCGAACCCCTAACTAGAACAGAATCGGACAATGTGTTCTCGATTGTTTTGCGTGAAACTACAGATGCTTATGATCTGTATGTGTGTTGTACACACAAGCCAAGAGCTCAGTAAGAGATTTGGCACTTTGACAGTGGTGTCAGCGAGTGCTTGACAGACGATGCAAAGAGCCAAGCATGTTGGTTGCCATGTGCTGGAGCAACTTAGCTTTGCCATCTCTATTTCTGCAGCTAAAAAAAAAAATCAAATGATTTTTTTAGGGGTGCTGCAGAAGAAGGTCCAAGCTAACGCAAAGCTAGCATTGAACGCATTTTAAATATAAACTAATTTTGAAATGAATCATTCTGAGCCCGACGTTTTTTTTTTTTTTGGTGTTTCCATGCAAGCACACATGATATGAAAAAGCTCTATACATACAAACATCTTGGAAACATGGTTTATTGAAACGGAGTTCCTCACAGTGAATTCATGAGCACTGATCTTCCAAAGTGGCTCTCAAACAAAGAAGAGAAAAAAATGATCCAGACAAGATGTGGTAGTTTATGACAGTCACGTTAAGCAACGATAGAGAACTTCTCCAACTGAAAAAGCTGTAGTTTATTATCAGAAGAATGATAGCATTTGAATTCATGCATGAAAGGGTAAGAATACAAAACCACCAACGTGCGCGACAAACAAATATGTGATGCTTGTGGAACTTTTTCAAAAGTTAAGTGTTAATTCTGTTTAATGAACAAGTATTTTACATTTTATTCATGAATACGCTAAATATGTGGTCTTTCTTGCTGGCCCTTTTACACAGCAATGGTTTTATTAAACACGATACTATACATGCTAAACACAGAACATACAAGACAAAGTGAAGCTACTATAGAGACACCGGAGACGCTAACGTCATCGTTTACTCCGTCTTGTCTCTGTTGGACAAGCTAACGTGTCTAATTGGAATGTTTGAAGTGTGCTTTTTATGAAAATCGTCGTTAAATGCGAGCAAGTTGGGGACAAGCCTTGTCATATAGAGCTACAAAAATGAGCGTGTTAGCGAAATTAGCTTACAGCACCACTAAACTAGGGTTTTTTTTCAAAACTATTTTTATTTTCGTTTTTTGGTATCTACAAATATTTTTAAGCATTGAAACTTTAGTACCCCCTGCCATTATTTACTGTATAATCAGATTTTTTTTTCAAGCTTGAAAATTATGCAGTAATACGGTTCCCTTTTTGCCATACTGAATGTGTGAATGTTGAGGATCATTTCAACAAGTAGATGACTTTTTTGTCCTAGGGGATTCGCGGATTATTTCGACATGTGAATCCATCAATGATGGAAATGTGGAATTAAGTTCCTCATTCAAACAAGATCTCAGAGGCCATGCGCAGGCAGTTGGAGGTCTCGGGGGGCATGCTGTGGTGCGTGAGGTTGTTGGCATCCAGGCGCAGATGTTTCAGGTGGGAGAAGTTGACGGGAGTCACGTACTTGCAGAAACTTGACAGGTCAAACTCTGTAGGAAAAAGAGAATAACGTCGTCCCTCAGTAAAATAGACTTGAGGCAACGCGGCGTTGGCCACTTACTACTGATCTCATTGGCTTGGAGGTAGAGTTGCTCCAGCTGCTCATTGATATCGGGGATGGACTGAAGCTTGTTGAAAGACAGGTCCAGCTCCACCAGTGACGTCACATTGAATACTCCCGCCGGGATCCCGGAGTCCACCAGCTTGTTGTGAGAGAGCCTCAGGTAGCGCAGAGCCGGGACCTTGCCCAGGTACCCCGAGCCGATGGCGTCAATGTCATTGTGGTCAGCGTAGAGGATTTCCAGCGAGGCCGGCACACCGACGGGCAGCTTCCTCAGCTTGTTGTAGCTTACGTCCAGGGACAGAAGCCTCTTGGAGCCTTTGAAGGCGCCGGCGACCGCGTCGGAGCTAAGCTCGTTGTGCTGCACGTTGACGGAGGTCAGATTTTCCTTGTCGTTCAAGAGACCGGAGGGGAACTTGTTCAATTTGTTGTGCGTCATCTTGAGCTCGTCAAGAACCTTGGAAGGAGGGACCACCGGCTCCGTGAGAAGGTTGTGGCTGAAGAAGAGTTTCTCGAGGGCGGTCAGTTTGTCGATGGTACCGGCTGCGATCTTCCCGTTGGTGATTTGGTTGTTGTCGAGGACCAGCCACCGGAGCTCGGAGGTGACGTTGTCAAACACGCCGGCCTTGATCTCATCAATTTGGTTATTCTGAAGGTACAAATACTTGATCCCAGATGGCACCATTGGCACAACCTTGAGTTTGCGGCTGTCGCAATACATGGCGCTGGGGAAGTTGATGGGACATTCACACTCGCGATCGCAGTTTGCGCTTGAGGGTCCTATCAATGAGGGCGGCACATAATCGTAGTCCTCGTACTGGCACAATGCCAGACAGACTAGCGCTGCCAACAGGTGTACACGGAGAGGAAACATGGCTTCTGGAAGGAGAAGAAGAAGCAGAGAAGCACACATAAGGTGGTCAACAGAGCTGCAAGAAAAAAAAAAAGAGAGGAGACTCATTCAGCAGCAGTGCCACACCCACTTCTTTGAACCATTATATAACCATCCAAGAGTTCAAGACCTGAGACCCAAAGGGGCAATTTGAAGCCTCAACAACAAATCCGATCACCTTCCTAGATTCCTGTGCACACAAAGGCCACGGCGGCGGTAATGCAACACAGATGTCCCAAAAATCCTAAATATTGCCCATCACTTCGTCACACTTAGTCCTACCATCTTGTGTGTTTTTCCAATCCTGCCGAGGGTGCACGAAAATAAGACTCTTTGAAAACTTGGTCTTAAACCATGAAATTTTACATATCCAAAGACATCTCTACAGACGTAAAAACCTTGAAAAATTCCTTGCTAACCTTGCATTCTCTGCAACTCAAAAGCTCACATCCATCTCCAATCAATTTTGAATTCATCCGTCCATGCAACATACTGTCTTACCTGCTCTCCTCTCACGACGTACTGTCTACGTGGGGTTGGAGGGCCAGTGGTAGAACACTAAAGTAGACGTCCCTGGAGGAAAACACAGAACAGAAAGACAGAGAGGGAGGAGAGAGAGAGACAGGAGAGAGAAAGCGGGGGGAGATGGATAGACAGAGGGGAAAAAGGAGGAGGAGAAGAGGATGGCGGCTGGGAAGGAGGAGGAAAAGGTTTTGGGGGTGTATGTAGAGGTTTTGGGGGGCTTTTTTCTATCCATACCAGTTGTAGAGAATCAGCGGATGGATGTGAATGTCCAAAACCAACAACAGGTGCAAGCAAGTCTGGGTGTCACCTTGTCACCGAGCATCCCAGGTGTTCGTTTTGGTACACCTGGTTGTTCTTTGGAAAAAAACAAAAAGTGGAGTAAAAGGAAAAAAAAAATATAAAAACCCAGAGACTTAAGTGCAGGAATTAATCATCTGTCAATACGGTTCTGGAAAGTCTGAGCAAAAATTGTAGCAAGACGGCCAGAAAAGTCTTGCATAACATTCAGACTGAATTGGAAAGTGCTTTTAGAAGGTAAGTAGAAGCAGATCGCATCCATCTCGTGTTTCCGTCAATGTTTTTACACCACCGCTGCATTCTTTCCTCTCAGCACATTTCGAAGGCCAACAATTGTCCATCTAGACCTTCCTATTGGTTCTACATTGACAACCGAGCAGGGGGGTTTACCTTCTTGAAGAAAGGGGGGGGGGCACGAGAGTTTAGATGCGCCAAATGCCTCCAACATTTGTTGGATGACATTTATCACCCTGTCAACGCACGGCGGGATATCATGGATGCTTTTGATTGGTTGTACTCCACCGGGCGTAGAAGTCAATGTCCTCCCACCAAGCCTAGTTGATCACACACGTTCTAAGCAATACCTCCATCAAGAAGATTAGGTTTCGCCACCATTTGCTAGTCTTTGTAGGCATTCTTGGTGTAAATGCTGAGATATTTGGATCTATGAAGTTCTTGGACTTGGCAAGATTTATTTTCTACCAACTGCAATACAAGATCTAGGTTTATTATTCATTTCAACCCCCTGAACTTGAGAAGTGTCACCACCCCCGAGGCAGGCAAAATGTGGAGAAATAAAGCTCTCATTGGTTCTTTACTGAATCAACTCCCCAGCACAGACACCCAATGGAGAAAACTTTCCGTTCTACCAATGGGTAAAAGTCTTTGAGGCACCAACCTTTGTTTGAAACAGTATCTTCCATGCCAACATTAGCATTGTGGCAAATTGTGTTCCTTTCACCATTGTTACACTCAGTAAAGTGTGCAGCGAATGATACAAAGTCGCAAGCACTTCCCAGGCTGACAAACGCGCACGCACCGAGTAAGCGATTGCACAGAAACTCCACCGGGACGCACATGCTCCGACGGGGCTCTTCGCAGATTCAGGCACACGCAGCATTAGCAAACAGGGATATTCTGGGACGCCTTGGCACTGACACACTGAGTCCTCTAATAAACTCTCAGACAAGACGCCAGACGCCACCTTCTGTCCCTGCCGTGCGGCCATGTGGTCACTGCGAACCCTCGTGGGGGCACATGTGCTGCACAAGTGCCAAAAAGAAGCTCCGCTAGTGATAAGGTAGCAAATTGCGGGCTTGGTCCAGATATTCCTAATGAGATTAAAGATTAGAGCAAGCAAAGGCTGCGAATCAGAAACACATCTGCTTGAGTGCACTTTACCAATGTAAAAGCCGTCTGCTAGCGTCGTTTAACTGTGTGACCAAAACAGATGGAAAACATATTTTTTTAACCTCCCTCTCGTCTCGGGATTTTCACACATCAACCCGAAGGCCGCATTACACGTGCGTCCAACTCCGTTTGCAGCCAAACTGCGGGTAATGAGCCTCGAGCAGGCAATTAGGCTTACGGGGCTTGACGACAGACAAATTGAGCTTGTGTGTGTCTGAGCCAGAGAATCGAAGCAATGTTCCTAACCTCCACATGGGGGCAACAGACTGATGCATGAGGAAACTTAGCCGGCACCATCTTATTCCTAATATTCTCTGTCACATCTGGATCAGGTTTCAATGATCCTCAGGTAAATATGTGGATCAATCCTATAAACTGTTTTAAGTGATATATAGATAATGCTTCAGACATTTACAAATATGTGAAAAAAACAAACTAGTGACAGATGCCATCTGGTGGCTAAAGTTCACCGGAGTATGTTGTTTCTGGTCTGGTTTATTGTAAACCATCCAGAGCTGGTTTGCGTCCCCGCGTTGACATGTAAACCGAAATACCAACAATGTAAATACCTGAGAAGGACTCGGTTCCTCCGTACAACCCTTGCGCCCCGTCGTCGCCTGCTGTATCTGTGAAACTATGTCAGTTTACAAAGGAAAACATACCGGTTCATTTTCACAACCTTCTCATGTTTTATACAATCTCTAGATGGAGCCACATTTCCAGTCTTGGTTCTCAAAAACGAGGTCCTGGAAAACGTAGGTTAAATCCTTGCAGCCCGGTTGTCAGGGCGACTATTTTTACAGATGTTGCGGCAAAAGATCGATGTCGATCTTCAACCGCAAAGGGATTATTTGAAGCTAAACGCTTTGTCTCATCCACTGCGTCCCGCTTCATTTCATTCACCTAAATATTCCCACAGTCTCCGGAGAGCTGTAAATCACAGAGGCCCAATGTGCTTCTCGTGTCAATATTTTTTTGTCTCGGACCATAAAAATGGTCACGTAAAGTGAGGCGGTGCGAAGGTGGCGTTTCCTGCTTGCTAGTGGACCAGGATGTGGTGCATTTCTGCAGTCTGGCTTCTTCTTGGACAATGGCCTTACCTTTGGTTTCGCTTTGGCTCCCAGGAAGTGTTTGGTGACGACGATGCACGGTTTCTGTCAGTACAACCATCGCAAAGGTTTTCCATTAGTATTTTTATTCTTTCAGGACACCTTTAGCGGGAACCCCTTACTCTGTAGATGAAGAGGAACACCTTTGTTGCTGATATATTAGTTAAAGGTTTAAGCTATGATAAGTGCTTGTGCCTTTTGTATGCAATGAGAGGTTTTTATACAGCATTTATATACAGTGTCTATACATACAACATTCACACCGACTTAGGTGTGCAGCGGGGCACCCTTCTTTTGAGACAAACAATAAAGCAGCAATGGAAAGAACATGAGGAAAAATGGCGGAATAAAAGCATGCATATAAATTTTTGGGCGTGACATTTAAAACATATATGGTTTATTCTAAATTTCGAAAGGAACCTTGGTTCTCACCGAACAGCAAAAGTAGGAAAAGGCAAACGAGTGGTGAGCATGAGGAAGCGATGGAAGTCACGCTTACTTGAAAACAGAAGTGATTGAAAACTTTCACGGCTTGGCCGCCTGCTCCACAGGCCTCGTCTCCAAAAAAAATTCAAAATAACCGTCCCGTATGATGCGCGTGACTATGCTACAGTTTGAGTGTGAGAATATATTACGGCTCTACAAATGATGTGCAGTGCGTGTTTGCTGCAAGCCGCGTTTACCAACCGAAGCCGAGCTAAATAACGGTTTTTAAAAAATTGGAATTCGAAAAAAAATGTGCTTGAGGTCCATGTCCGCCGTCGGGAGAGAGTCGGGTCGGCGGGGTGATGGTCAGTGGTCAAACACAACCTTTAACACGCTCATTTACAAACGCACACTTCTTCTGTGGTGGTAAAAGAACAGATGTTGGGGGCAGAGACTTTCTACTTCTTTCTGTAGTTGCCCAGCTGGATGGCGGAGCGGTCGAAAACGCAACGGAAGGTGATGGGTTGCACTTCCCAGTAGGGGACAGGGTTGCTGAAGAGGCTGATACCAGAGTACATGGCCTTCTTTGTATTGAAGCCTGGAGGGCAGAAATCCTCCGTTCCCACCACTCCGATTTTGTTGGCGTGGAGGTAGACCACCTGCGGGAAGGGATTGAATCGATTACGCCGTCGAACCGTTGTTTAAAAAAAAAAAAAAACAATAAGAGCTACTCTGAAAACCCAATACGCTGGAAATTTTTGTACAAACGTCCAGGACACTTGAATACCGGGGCCAAGCAATCCCAATTTGGATCGGCGCCCCTTGAAAAATTACCAAAAAAAAAAGCTGGCCAAGTTACTTGGCTATCAGTTGAGTCGTTTTTGCCAGATGCTAACCATCCACAAATGTTGCTAAAAAGCTCACTGCTAGAGCTCATAACAATTAACCCTTGTGCGCACTTTATACATTGCATTTTTTTCCTAATTTTGTAAATGCTTTAAAGCCGTAATAAGTTAGTTCTAAATATTGTTTTCCTTCAGTTCTATCCATACATATGTAGGTTACATTTATTAACACCCACATTTTTTTTTTTTTTTTTTTTAATGGTATGCTGTAGTCTATTGTCGTAGTCTGTAATGTGATTATGGCCCTTTAAGACATAGCCATTAACTGGTCTTGACTGCCACCTACTGTCTTGAGGTGAAACACAAGCCAAAAAAGAATTTTCTATTTGCTGACATAGTTTGACCGCTTAACAGAATGTTGCAAAAATTCAATGTCGTAAATCCGAATGCATCTCAAAAATTGTCGTTATAATGGTTTTATATGGTCCAAAATTTGGATTATTTTGTACACAAAAGCACGTCTAGCTGCAATCACATTGAAATGTCACAATCGTTGCAATTTGAAATTTTACACGTTTTAATCATATGCTGGAAATAATGCCACAAGGTTTAAAACTCCCATTTCAAAATGAGGGTTGAAACTCTGGAGCTTTCTGATGAATATCCAAAGAAACCCACAAAACAACATTGTGTCTCATGCAAGTCAGCAGTATCTGGGGTCTCACAAATACTTGCGCAAATGTGGCGAAACGTGCCACGATTGTCTTTTTAAAAGGAGAGAAAACAAGTCAAACTGATCCTACAGAGAGGAGATGTCAGCGGTCTTCCTAACGAGTAATTGAATACATGTGATTTTGCTTACGGTTTGCTGCGTGGTTTTGATCAGAGCGAAGGAGTGGCGTCTTATCGCGAATCAGCTAAAACGCAGCCATCGCGATGAAGTTCAAGCCTAACCTGGATGTATTTGTGGTCGGGCAGGCCTGGAGGCACCGTGGTCAGGGCGTTGTTGTCAAGATGGAGTTCCCGAAGGTGGGGGACGTTCACCAGGGTGCCGTTCTCCACCAGACTGATCTCATTATGGCTCAGGCCCAGTCTGGGGGGAACAAGTGACATCACCACTTATCTCATTGTGTTATTATCATTAGTAGTACAGTAGTAATAGCGAGTGAGAAAATGATGACATGGAAACAGTTCACCGACACCTGTTGATGTCCCAATCCCAGTCTTCGGTTGGACCAAATGGAAAATGAAACACATTCTACTGGTCCTGCATCAAAGCTCTCTTTGTTCATTCTCAATTTTCCACCGTCAGTATTTTGTGTCCAACCAGGCATTTGAACGATCCCGCAACTATCGTTTGCGTTTCCAAACTGGATCCAAGGAGATAAAGTGTTTCAAATAGGATGAAATATCCCAAATCCTGTTTTATGGGAAGACCTAAGGCCCATATCTAAAAAAAATAAACGACTTTATTGCCATGCTTAGTGATTAAAGTTGAGCAGTGGAGAAATCCCATAACTCAAACATCCTGAAATTTTACTTCTAGTAAATTATAGTGATGGATAAACAAGAGAAACAAAACATTTTGAATACTTTGCCAGTTGCTTGAGGCCTTTCATGCTCTCAGCGGTGAGCTTGGAAATTTTGTTTCCGTCCAGGTGGAGCTCAGAGAGTGAGCTAGGCAGACCTGTGAAAAACAAATATCCAGAATATCATTTTTGAGGCAGAGTACTTTGTGTAAAATCAAATGAGTACCTTGGGGGATCTCTGTAATCTGAGTGTCGGCAATACGAATGTAGGAAACTCTCTTGAGGTCAGCGAAAGCGCCGGAATCGATTCCTGCGCTCTTCAGGGGGTTGGATCCGAGCTCTGAAACAAAAGAATTCAATAATCAGAAAAATGTGGACGATACATCCCTGCGGGACTCACAAACAAACATTTGTTTAAATTGATTTACCCATGACGATGATGTGGGACATTCCTTGGAAGGAGGCCTTCTTAATCTTGGTGATCTCGTTCTCATGGATGCGCAGCTCCTGCAGACTCTTGGGCATGTTGGCTGGCATCTCCTTCAGATTATTCTTGGACAGGTAGAGGCGCTGTAGCTTGGTCAGCGGGTTGAGGGCCTTGGCGTGGATGTTGCTGATCTTGTTATTCACCAGGATCAGCGCCTGCGGGCGGAAAAATATTGGGATCTTCTACTTGTGCTCTGTTACCAATCAGCGCAACTCTTTTGCATCGTAATTGGGAGCGATGACATAACCGGAGAGCATAAATCAAGCCAGACCACAATGTTTTGCCATGCCTATAACCATGTGTTCACACGTCATAAAAAAAAAATTCCAAGACAGCGAGGCAATTACCTGCTCCGTCGGACTCAATGATTGGCTCCTTCTACAATTCTGACACTTACAAAGTTTCTCCACGATATTGCCTTTCTGTAAGGTCACTGTAAACTTTTCCATGACATCCTGGAAGCTTATCAGTTGTCAGAACAAGTTGGGAGGGGGGCTCTAAGTTCAAGTCCGCACTGGCATTCATCCGCTGATGTTCTATGTTCGCGTAACCGTACGATGCGTGGAATGCAGCCCGTTCCAA
This sequence comes from Hippichthys cyanospilos, assembly GCF_059441005.1. NCBI lineage: Eukaryota > Metazoa > Chordata > Actinopteri > Syngnathiformes > Syngnathidae > Hippichthys > Hippichthys cyanospilos. Next base: position 1,751,397 of record NC_142390.1, on the reverse strand, counting down.
CGAGAGTCAGATCTCAGAAATCGACGCGAATAGTTTCTGTGCACCTGGTGACTGAGGGAGTGGCGGTACCAAAGGGTTCACCACTATCCTACCTTTAAGCGAACCGGTGAATTCCTTAGTTGCCAGGTGCATGAAAACTGACAGGGTATGATCACTCACAGGTCCAAGGTTCTTACGTGAAGCCCTTTGAGGTTCTTGAAGTCGTTCTCCTTGATCTCGGTGATCTTGTTGTTCTGCAGGTCGAGCAGGGTGGTGTCATCTGGGATGTCCTTGGGAACCTCCTTCAGACCTGTGATTAAGGGGAAAACAGGAGTAATATCTTTGCATGTTCATCAGTTTTTATGGAAATTGGTTTATTCCAAACGGTCCAAAAGGAAGAAACTCGAGTCCAGTGTGTTGACAATATGCTGATGTTCCTAAGGGACCAAATAAGAATAAGTATTCAGTAAGACGCACATGGCAGGAAATGGAGCTGGAAACAAATTTCCTGAGCGACATACCGGCACGCTAAGCTCAACTTTTAACATCACATGACAAGTTGTTTCGAATGAAAGGCATTTGGCGGCTACTGCGTTTTATCGGGTTCATCTACGTTTGACGGGCAAACAAACGGTTTTGTTGTTTGAGGTTTGGGTTCCTTCGCCCGTCCTAGTCGACTTGTTTACACTAAACCCTAACATGTCGAAGACAAAGGGTGTTGCGCTCCTGACCATAGTAAAATGTCAAACTTTACGCAACACTTGAAAACTTGCGGCCAAGAGTTGTCAAGTATGACAAATTAGTAGGCGATTCAGATCCAGGAAATGGATTAGAGAAGTACTGTCTGACACCCCTCTGCAGTTGAAATTCACCATGAATCACGTTGCTTGATATCAAAGCCACGTTTGAATCACTTCCAACAAACGTTAAGCAACTTTCCTCGCCATGCCTGCGACAGATGATTACGACAACGGGAAGTATATGATCGATGAGTCTTTAGCTGGTAAACGCAAGTGATGATCCTTTGGAGTTTGACTAACTCCCACATATCGACTAGTTCCCCAGAACATGCTCCTCAGGGATAGGTTTTATGGAGCGAGCAAGTTTTGCTCTGTACACGAGACCGCTTAAGTACGCTTAACTCGAGTTGTACTCCTACATGGAAACCACTTGCGTCATTCTGCTAACTTGCTCATAATTAAAGTCACCTGTCACCCTTGTGGTTGCGTACCCCTATGAGCAGTCACATGTTTCTAATCACCAAATACGGAGCCCCTGGCAGCTAGCTACTTCCTGTCATTAGCCTTTCCATGATGACAAAGCCACAGTGTTTTCATAACCCACCCTAAGTGTCATTCGAACCCAAATGGGTATTGCTACCGTGGACTGCATGCGGAATGTTTGTCGGACATGTCAGTGTGGTTTAAGGAGTCCAGCCTTGAAGCTTCATCTCCAGGGAGTGCCGTTTGCTCTTTATCGGGCCATCTAAGTAAATACGGTTGCGCGGGGCTTGGTATTTTATGATCCCCGCCCAGTTTGTCCTGGACTCTTGAGACCCGAGCACCCCTTTCTTTTTATACAACAGCCTTTTCTCGTCCTGTGTTTATGCTGTACGTCAGAGTAGAAAAGACATGGACGATAACATTGTAAACTTTTGTGACTGTGTGTAGACTAATTGTGGTCTTTAAGTGGTTTTACAGAACATTTGGGCTTTATTAACATTGGAGAGTTAAGAGTTTCCTCCGTTCCGGGCCTATTGGTAATGCAATTTCCTCTTGGATTCACTCATTCGCTGCCATTGACGGATATAAACATCAGAGATCCATTTTAGCTGAAATGAAAATCCCTTGGATGGATCAATAACCCTAACGCCAGGAAATTTGATCCCATCTGGTGGTCTTACCCAAGTCGGAACACTGGACCACGCGCAGATGACACTGGCAGCGGAATGGGCACTTGGGTCCTTCGGGGAACATCATTGTTTCCTCCACTTGTTTGGGCGACTCGGGCAGACCGGATCCGGCCTCGTCCTCCATCATGAAGTCCAGGAAGCCAGATTGGCGGAAGGGAAGAGCCCAACAGGCGGTGACTAGGAGCAAAGAGAGACAGGCCGACCTCATGGTGCTGCTAGTGGAGGGGAGCCTGCAGAAAGAGGAACAAAATCTCACTCCTCTGGAATAGAAGACGGGTAAAAAGATGATTACGGTCACGTTGAAGATGATAAATTGAGGTGGACTGCCAAAGCAGGCTAAAAACCTGGTTCTCCAATTTAGCAGATTAGGGAACATCTTGAGGAGCAGTCATGATATATCGCAAGACACTGACAACATTGTCGGGGGTGAAATTTGAAGCGTTTGAGACCTTTAGGACCCTTTTACAGCATAACAAAGTGATTAGGTCAGAGGTAATCACTAAATATGATTCCATATTTTCTAATATCGAATGTTTTCAGGACTGTGACATCACAAAAGCCACGTGAATAGGCCTGATGCGGCTGTATGACGGGCTGAGCTTGACAAAAACCAAAACAAAGATGGATTTCATTTGACATTTGTTAGACGGATTGATTAAAATCAATTTACAAATCAATTTACAAATAATTTAGTAGCCGCAAAACTGTATTTGCTTTTAATTTGAAAAAGAATGTGGGCAGGACTTCAAAATATGCGTGTAATATTTCCTTCGCCACGAGTGACAAACCGCTTTATAACTCAGCTGCACAAATTTTAAAAAAAAATCACAAATGTACTGATTTATTGAAACCCATACTTTTAGCGCCACCTAGTGGCAGACAACAATGTAATATTTTTACTTAAAGGTAGTTAATGTTTGTTGACCCAAAATGGTATTCGGTTAGCATTTAGCATATTTAGCATTTAGCATAGAAGATAACAAATGAGTCGTTATATCCACCCTCATCAGCTCATGGCTCAAATCTTTATTTACCATTCATTCGTAACGTTTCGCCTACAGTTTGCTAAGAATGACCTTTTGCGCAGCAGTAATAATAATTCATCCAAAAATACAGCTAGCGAGCTAATGAAAATATGTCATTTGCGTTTAACGTCGTCTATGCACAGCGCAACTGCGGCGCACACTCGCTGACCTTTCACAGGACCCGCCAATCTTCTTGCCACGCTTTGTGGCCTCTGTAAGCTTCGTAATCAAAGGGCACACATAAGCCACATGCAGCTAACAAGCGATTTGGCGCAACGACTTGGATATCGCTACCGCAACGCCAAAACCAAGGCGACACTTCCTACTAATCGACTATTTGCGCGCTCGTACAAACAGTATCTACCGCTTTGTTTTTGGCGCTCGAAAGTGTGAATTCTAACAATCCGAACCAGGGTTACGTGAGGTCACATGGATGACGTCGACCCAAGCCATAATGATTACTCTTGTCCGCTAAAAATGCCGCAGTCCAAGTTTCCTAGAATCCAAGAACGAGCTACATTAGATTCATAATGCGTTTATTGTAAAGAAAACGCCACAAACGTTGATATTGCTCCGCTTGTTTGCCATGTCGTCTCATGTTGGTTACAACAAAGACTTCTTGTCTGAGATCCACGAGGACATGTTGTTCCAATCTCCTCACGGGCTGAGTCACCTTGGCTGCATTAAGCTCTCTTATCTCAAAAAAAAAACAAACTACGAATTCAGCAAAAGAAGCAAAGACGTCTTGTCTGCGCGCGCGGTGGGCCAAGTTTTCGACGGATGCCTTCGAGGCTGTTTGTGAAGGGCGAGGTCCTTCATTGGAAATTTTCATTGTTGGGATTGGACACATATCTGGCAGCGCGCTGCACCCCGCCCCCCCGAGTAGTTCCGAAGATGCGCGTGGAGATGAGTTTTCCGCGGCAGCTAATCCCATCGGTGAAAGTGCACGATCTGACACGCGCTTTGTTTATCGCCCATAAAATCAACAGGGCTCATTTCTTTGGTGTTTCACTTTGATGAGCTTTCTTTATCTATCTTTCTTTATCGACAAATTGCGTTAATCAATGATTGAAATCATCGAAAGATGCAAATGAATCGAGAGCGTTTTCTGCGGCCGGTTTGAAAAAAAATACTGAGCTTTTGGGAACAGGTATTTTAATTAGATAAAAAACACGCTAAAAAAATCTGATTCGTGGATTAATCGCGAGATTAAGCGATTAATTAAATCATTGGACCTTGCAGCATTAGCTCATCATTCACCACAGTTGTACCATAAATGATTTTCCCCCATTTTTCCAAAATGAGTTATGCTTAATGCTTTCGACGATGTTAAACTTTTTAAAAGATAAATTCCCTCGATTCCTATCCTTTTATTTGGATAAAGTTAGCTAAAATCGCAACAGATGACACACCCCCTTAGAAATTCTGTCAAGGCGCTGGCGGGATGTATGGTGAAGCAGGACACGTGTCAAAAACGTGCCGCAACCTGTCTCCACCTCCAACACGTCTTATCTGCATCTCAAAGGAACCCCCCCCCCCCCCCCCCCGTTTTTTTGTTGTTGTTTTAAATCCATGTTTATGTTTTGTCTCCCTTTCAGTGAGCGAGATGGTTATTTTCAAAGAGATGATTGCTGATCATTTTTCACGGCATTCCTTTTTAAATAGGCTTGTAATATTTCCCAGCTGTGGCTTTGTGTGTGTGTGTGCGTGAGTGTGTGTATGTGTGTGTGGCAGGTACTGCAGGGACTTACCATGAGGAGGATTTAGTTGTTTTTAAACATACTTTTTGGTTGAGTCATCAAAAGTTGTCAAATGTCCAAGTAATCTTACAAGTGGTGAATGGCGCTAACAAACATTTAGCTAAACTACCATTTTGTGCACCCGTTTAATTCATTGGATTCAAAATACTTATTTGTGTGGATATATGTATGTATATCGGGGACATTGAGTCAAAAAAAAAAAATATATATATATATATATATATATATATATATATATATATATATATATATATATATATATATACACGTTAGGGTTGTCAAAGATAAAGCTTCAACTGGAGATTAATTCAAATATCGTTTTTATTTTAGGTGTTAAAAAATAATAATAACTTTGTTACCTCAATAATTATTAAAAAAATATTTACTTCCTTTGGCCCCGATGTAAACACCCGTTATGAAAGTCATAGAAAATAGTGTTTGAAAAACGAGATTTTTGCCGAAACAGTTAATTGACTAATCGATGATTGGCTGTTGTCCTCCGAGTTCTATCTTTGTGTTAAATAAAAATTAATTTTTGCATTTCTTTGGAAGCTATTTAGACGAAAAAGAAAAATGATGCCTCTTGTTTGTTTTTTTTGTCTGATGTAACAGGCCAAATCGATAACTATTTTTAAAAAATAAGATCAATACACCTTTCAGATAAATGATTTTTCCAGAAACTGTAGTATCGATCCCCTGAGACTGGTATGGATTGATACCAACGTGGGTATCGATGTTGGGCATGGACCTCATCAAAATTTGGCATCCAGATTGGAAAAAGTCTGCATGTTCTTCTTCACACATGATTGATATCTCAATGTATGACCAAGAAAGCATGTCTTGATCCAAGTCAGCCCCCCTTTCTCCATGGCAGCCTCCCCTCCAAACGTGGCCCCAGTACTCCTAATGAATCCCAGACAGGAAGCAGCGCCCCCATTGGCTTTTGTGTCATTTTCCTAGCTTGCGTTCGACTTTTGACAACAGCGGAGGAAGCCATACTGTCCCCGATCCTCTCAAGGCCACGGGACATTTAAAACACATGCTCTCCTTCCTTCCATCCTCCTCCCACGTGTTTGCCATGAAGATCTTCTGGAAGAGCTCCTGACGACGGATTTGTGACTTTTCAGGAGATTTCACAAGGCGCAACATGTGCAAACACTCAAGCGAGTGAACGAGATTCCCCTTATAAGAAAAAAAAGCCTTATTAGGATTTTTTTTTTCATACAGCATGTTCAACCACATTTTTGCCACCACCCAATTCCATCCCCCCATTGCTTTTGGTATGTTCCTCCCCTGTTTGATCCTCCTAACCAAAAAGCTATGTGCAACTTGCATTGTTCTTTAGCTTTTGGACTCCAGATGGAAAGGAAGAACTTCAAATTTCTTCCGCGCAAACCTTCCATTCACTCATGGCTGCTTCAAATCTTAAACATCTGCTTGGCGCCACGCTGATTGTCCTCCAAGCCCAGATTTTCATCACTTTTGTCTCTCTTTTTGTTTTTTTTTCCTCACAACAGCTGAACCCTATTAGTTCTTTTTGCTGCTGGCAAAAAGGATGTAATGAGTTAGCTGAGACCTCCTCTCAATGATAGAAGATGGAAGCTGTGCAATTACAGGATTAATGACAGGTACATTTTTTTTTCATCTTCAAAGCCTTCAAACAGCCCCTTGAGCAATTTGGCTCCTGCAAAAAAAAAAAAGCAGTTGGGTTGGAGGTTCTTCTTTTCTTTTTTTTGACAGATTAGCTGCTCAAAAACAAGCCATTACTAATTTTAATGAGGTGAATCATCACAGAAAAATCCAACCACCAATTCCTCCCCCCGTCTGGTTCTTTTCGAGAAAAAAAAAACGGATTCTGGAGCCGACGCCACGCAGGAATGCAGGAGGTTCCGCACGGGCTCAGTCCAAACAATCAATCGACCAAGTGTCAAAACAGTCCACTTGGCCTGGAAAAAAAAGACCGGATTGGATGGACAAAAGGCCAAAGAGGGGAGAGTGTGGGACCGGCATCAACAGGCGCCCACCACACCCCCTTTAGCCCAACTAAAGGGTGCCTGAGTGGAATTCCAAGCGGGAATCGGAAACCATGGCAAAGAAATGGAAAACACATACACATCAAATGACGCCGTCCCAAAAACGTCCGTCAGTGCATACGTTTCCCGACATTCTCCCCCCGAAAGTGAAAAGGATGCAGCGACCAACCTGTTCCTGGGAAAAGCAGAAGGCAAAGAGCAGAAGCTGGGACTCCCCGAAAAAAAAACACAAAAAAAATCCGGGCACGTTTGTTATTTCGGGGGGATGAGGCAGCGAAAAGCGGCTGCTCGGGCCTTTGGGGTAATTGGACTCGGGAGCGTTCGACAGCGCAGATCAAGCAGGTGTGCTGTGTCACAACGAGGGGAGGGGAGAGAGACGCAACTGGAGGAGAGAGAGGAGAGGAGAGGAGAGGAGGGAGGGCAAAGACCCAAAACAATTGGTGGAGGCCAGGCAACAAAAACAGCTGGAAAGGGAAGAAGAAGAAGAAAAAGGAGGGGAGGAAAGAGAGAGTGGGCCAGTGATTCAGCTGGCAGCCGCTTTCACATCTGGTAATGATAGGGAGGACTTGAAAACTCCTTCGCTTCGTTCTCATTAACGCACTCCTGCCTAATTTAGTCCCACCATCAGCAGCGACTCAATCTTTAATGTTGGTTATGTCATTTTTTTGAAGAAAAATAGAGCAGTCCGGTGCCGGTGGATCAATTGTTGCCCGCCCGCATATGTGATCAATAAATAAGATACAGGCAAGACTGGCGCTCCTACAAGACACGTGATTGACTCAAGGCACGACAATCGACCAGTGAGGGCGGGAGTTGGAATCTACTCCCGCCCCAACTCCTGCCCTCATCGGTCGGTGGTGGCGCCGTGAGCCAATCACGTGTCTTGTAGGAGTGCCGGTCTTGCCTGTATCCTATATATTATTTTTTTTGCCTTTTCAAACCGTTCCTACTTTATATGTTAAAGATTGTTCTTTCCACTGACATATACTTCCTTTCACCCGTTTATGTTTTTGTAATTTGAATACCCACATCATTTCCACTTTTTTCAGTTTTTCCCTTGTATCTTCTACAATATTTGGCCAATTCAAACCGTTCCACCTTTGTAATATTCACATTTTTTCACAGATTCAACCCATTCAAACATCATTCCACCATCAACGCCTCTCGCTTCAGCGCTTATGCGCAATTTCATGTTTTCTAGCTTATAATAACATGCCTAAAATTAGTTTGGTAGTTGATCCAACAACTTGTGACTGTGGGTAACATGCTAGCTAATTTTAGCATGCTACATAGTGCTGCCTTGTAGAACGTTTAGCTTTTTACCCTTCGGTATGTTAGCATATGCAAATGTTTTGCATTGATAAGAACTCATTTGCATCTAATTAACATTATGTATTGAAATGAATGGCATTTGTAATTCATTTATATGATTGACTTAATCATCGTAATTTGCGGACATTTATGTCCATTTTGAGGTGCCCTCCCCCAATACGTCTGCCATTTTGGTTTGGATTTTTTGCGTTAAAAAGAAATCCTTCAGGTTTTCTCCGATTGGTTCTGTGTTTTAACAAGCTTTCATCAGACAGATGCGCATCACAATGAGATTCATTTAAGATTTCTTAATCGCCTGCAAGCAGAGCACGGCGCCAAAGTTTTATGACTCACCATAAAAGTACGTCAAGAGTTTGACCAAAAGATTTGAAAATTCAAGAGGCTTTAAGTTGACAATTATTTACGCAAAAATTTTTTGCGCTAAAGGTGAAAGGTCAACACAGCGTTTATTTTGTATTCAAGCGCACAATCGCGGATCCCACCTGGAATAAAAATAAGCCACCGGTTTGAAAATCAAATTGTTTACTTTAGTCACTGTTTCCATCATTATTCCGCCATAGGCCAGCACCCCGGCTTTTTTTTTTTTTTTTTTTATTCATACGAGCGGAAATATTTCAAGAATGAGAGATGGGAGTGTGCAAGTAAATCCCAGACTGGACGGATTCTTAAGTCTTTTCGCAGGAGCGGGAACAAAGTTGTCCCCATTTTCGGACCGGTTGTTCCTCGGCTAATGGAATAAACAGAACACACACACACACACACACACACACACACACACACACGGGGCCCTGTGGGAAATGACCTTTGTGGGCCGATGCAAACTAATCTGGCCGCTGACGCGTATTCATGTGATAATGATGCTTTGCTGGAGGAAGTTTAGTTCAATGTTTGCACTGTTTTCTTTCACACACACACACACACACACACTCTGGACGGTGGTGGCAAAGGCAGTCCTTTGTTTTGCTCTAAAAATTCTATAGCATGAAAACTGACTCTCAAAATATTGTATTTCTTTTATTATTTAAAAATTACATCATGATTTCATGCTTCAATGCCTATTGGCAGTGCGGTCATTCTTGTATGCATACCTTGGCCTCCAGGGGGCAATATAATAAAATCATATATAATACATAAAGATGAGTACGATAAAGTACGATAAAGATGAGTTTCAACACTAAGTTGACTTGGTAAGCTGCAGTAATATTCGGTGTTTTGTTTTGTTTTGTTTTGCATTAGGGAAGCCAGATGTCAAACTTTGCCCATGTCGGGCTCATTTACTGCCATTACAAATTGTCAATTTTGGACATATTGAAAACCTCATGTTTGTGTCATGCATTTCCCCCGATTTCTGCATAATCCTTTCAACGACAACACGTGAACTAGAAATGTTTGTGTTAAGACCCCAAAACCATCAGGGGGCGCTCAACTTATGACATTCCCGTTATTAGCCTTTCAAATTCAGCTCAAGTTGGGCGATAATAAGGCCGGGTTAGTAAAAAATCCCCGGACAACCAGGTGTTAAATATTCTAGGTTGCCTGAACCTGACACCATGTTAATAGCTAGCGTCTCCTGCCATAAATCTACATTAGCAACAAGTGTTTAACGGCTACCGGGTAGCTATAATGGGTCCCACGTATCTTCCCAGCTGGCGAAGCCTTGCTCTCTTTCCATCGCTACGACTGGACTTTTGATTGGCTTGCTCGTGAGGTGAGCAGCCAAGAAGCTTTGCCAGAATCCTTTCAGTGTGTCGGACGCCAAGATTTGAAATGAGAAAAAAAAAAAACACACGCTTTGAAAGTCATATGGACATTTTCCCCCTTAGGCTACATCCAAACAAAATGAATCACACACAGTAAAACCACCGTGCAAATCCAACAAACGGCATGTAATAGCATCGCACTAACTCAGCCGATTTAAATGCTTTTAACAGCAAAATGAACATCTTGTTCGAGAGAAATGAGCTATTACATTTCTCAGGCCCAAAACAAATAGGCTTCAAAATATGTAAGAAAAATTGACAACGCCGATGTATCGCATCTGTATCCAATAAGATTTCTCCAACGCATTGCTGCAAAGCATAGTTACATGTAATATGATACGCTGTTTGCATGTTAGGCCGTCAGACTCCTTTTGTGTTTTTTAATGGGTCTTTTTTAATTGTTGTAATGGCTTGTAATTATGTGGTAGATGGTGTTAAAGAGCTTGCACATTTAACATGTCCTGCCTTGAAATCACACCAGATGACACCAGGACATGAATTTCTCTTCTTTTTTTTTTTTTGCCATGTTACATAATTATTTTTTGTACTCGTTGCTTACGATTATGTCAGGGTTTGTTTCTAATGAAATCTAGACTGGAAAAAGCCAGTGACACCCCCCTCCTCCTTTTTTTTTATTTGGCCTGCGGAGAGCGTGTGTGTCAGTTAGAAATGCAGGAAAGTTGATGTTTATATCACAAACAATTTTTAGGCTCTATTTTTTTATCCACTTAATTTTTTTAACTTAATATAATTTATATAAAAACGGAATATAGATTCAAAATTATATATATATATATATATATATATATATATATATATATATATATATATATATATATATATATATATATATATGTCCACTTATTATTCCATGTTTTTTACTTTATAATTAATTTAAAAAAATATAGATTAAAAAAATGTATATATATATATATATATATATATATATATATATATATATATATATATATATATATATATATATATATATATATATATATAATGTGTTTGTTTTTTGTACTGTTATTTATTTATTTAATGAATGTTTTTCCTTCATATTTTATTCATATTTCACAAAAATCTAAGCACCCAAATTTATATTTAAAATCAGTAAATTTATTATCTTTATTTTCTAAAAGCATCAGTAAATCAACAGTATTCTATGTAAAAAAAAAAAAATCACAGAAAAATAAATACTTGTGGGGCTAAAATGTTTTTTTTCTGATTCCATTATTACTATTATTATTATGATTAGATAATAGAACATCAAGTCACGCCGTTACAAGTCTGCATCCGTTGTTTTTTTTTTTGTTTGTTTGTTTTTTCTCGTTTCTCCCTGAAGTGTAAAACCACAACGCTGGCCTTTTCCCAGCCATCAGGAATGTTGTCGGGGCATCAGTTTATTTGATCTGGACTATAAAATGTGTGTGAAGCTGTATGCGTGCGGGTGTTTGCTTGTGCGTGTGTTTGTGTGTGTATACGTGCGTGCGTGCCTGCTTATTGCAAGCAGACCAGTAACATGCGCTCCATTGATTCTTCCTGGAAAATCTTGGCTACGTATGGTGAAAAATGGCAACAGATCTGATGGAAATTTCCTACCAAACATCTTGAAACGTTCGACAACAACATGGAAAATGTTGCCGGTGGAGGTGGTGGGGATGTTGGTGGAGAGGTGATGGTCCAGCGGGGTTTGGTATCCTTGCCCGAAGGAGGAACAAATCAGCTGAGGTCAACACTGATGAAACGAAAGGACTTCACAATGTTTTCCTGCTGCTTTTACTGGAATCTCCTGTCCGGACTTGAATCTCTCGAAAATCGGGGATTTGGCGGCCCGGCGGTTTTAGTCCATTGTCCCCCACGCCCTCGGTCTCCGGGCTCATCCCGACTGAATGCAGTGATGCGGGTTATTCCGCTCTCTACACAAGAAAGTTCCCGATTCTGGCTAGACGGGACGAGACTAACGGAAACTGACTGCTCACCGCATTGATCAGTCAACGTGTAGTTATAACTATTTGGTTTATTTCTTCAGCCGTGCAGTCAGTCAGACTGGAACAGGGTCTCCCCGCCAGAATGATGTCATAGAGTATATTCACAAAAATAACACTTCAATTACTTTATTCAAATATACAATCGTAGGTGTCCACACCTACATTTGATTTGGTGATCACGTCATCTTGTTCCTGGTGACAAACCTGGGGTCAAAGGCATCTATGCCTGAATTAGTTTTCGGTCAGAGAATCATGCTCCTCACTTGTTGACAAAAAGCAAACCGTTCTTCATCAGATTTCTACATTTTGAACAGATCAATCATTTGAGTTGTCTGAACTCTGGTTGTTCTGGAACAGTATCTCTCTGGAATACAAATGACTTGTTCCTTTGCCTGCTCGATCGAGCATTGACCACATAGTGTGGCAGCATTTATAACCAAGTCAACTTATTATTTCTCTGGAGCTCATCTTGATGGACCACAATGGTGTACAGGGTCTCCTGGAACAGGGTATTTCTGCAAGATGTAATGACACCTTTTTGTTCCTGCTGCTCAAATAATTTGGTCGCTAATCTGTGCTGTCTTGTACTGTCTATGGCCATGGCACCTCTTTTGTCTCTGGAGTAGAATCTGGGGTTTATTGGACACGTTCCCCTTGTTCTGAACTAAGCTTTCAGTGGAGTACCAGCGGCTTGTTCATTTTCCTGCTTGCCCTGAACCTGAATGCAAATACATGCAGTTTTATAGCATTTATAACCAAGTCAATCTATTTTTTTCTCGAGGCCTTATCCTGATTGGATTGTTCTGGAACAGGATCACATTTGAAAACAAATGTCAATTTTCCTGCTTGCTCTAGCAATAACCTGTAAGCAAATACATGCAGTTTTATAGCACTTACAACCAAGTCAACCTATTTTTTTTTCTTAAGGGCGTATCCTTATTGGATTGGTCTGGAACAGGATCACATTTGAAAACAAATGACTTGTTCATTTTCCTGCTTGACCTAGCAAAAAGCTATATGCAAAGCCATGTGTTGTAGCATTTACAACCAAGTCTACCAAGTCTGGGTCTCCTGGAGCAAGATATTGCTGCAGGATGGAATGAGACATTTTTGTTCCTTCTGCTCCAATACTCTGTTTGCTAAACTGTGTCATCTGTCTCTGGAGTACAATCTGGGGTTTATCCTGATAGGACACATTGGCGTTGGTCTGGAACAGAATCTCCTTGCGCTATAGAGCGATGGATTGTTGACAAGTCCTTGCATAAATCATGCACCTCAGCAATGCTGTCCCTCAAAAGAAAAAACTACTAAGATCTAATCTAGTTTTGGGTCCTAAAGGGTTGAAAATTCCTGTTCTTTAAAATCACAGCAATGACAGCCATCACATATTTATATTTCCATATGAGAGGCTTATTCTGTGAGTTTTTCCAATGGGTCTGGACTCATGATGGAGGATGTCCTACGCAAGCATTAATGTTTCAGTGACTTCTCTCTAGAATCCAAACCTAAGTGATCAAAAGTTCCAATTCCCGCTGCTCTATTCTGTAAGTGACAAAGCCGTGCCGTGCGGTCAGCCAAGACGTCTCGTTTGTCTTTTCTAGTGTACTGCAATCAAAAGTGTCAAACGTAATGACACCGTACGTTGATCCATTTAAAGCTGCGACACGGATGTGGACTGGTCGCCGACGGCGCGCAACCGCGGGCCCGTAAATCCAGTTTCATCACGCGCGTCGACTTTTTCACACGTTACACTTTTGCGCATGAATCGAAGTATTTTTCTGGTGCTCCTTATCCAAGCATCTGCTGCAGTTGTAATATTTTTTACTCATTAGCCCTGTCCGACTGGTGGCGTACATCTGGATTTCTCAGCGCCCGGCAGTCAATCACTTTGTTTTTTTTGGATTATTCCCAGTTTACTCCGACGTCTGCGCCGCAAACGTCCCGCTGTCACATCCAACTTTGTGTCATGGTCCTCCGACTTGTTCAGACTTAGGTAGTAATGCACGGAGACACAGATTTACACTTTCTCTCGTGCCTGAGGATCATATTGGATCGGAGCGAAGGAGGCTCAAACTAAAATTAGGCCACGTGCGGATGATGAGCGCATCAAATTTCAGCTTCATCGCATCAACCAGGAGCAATGCGGTGCCGGTCTTTACCAAGGGTTTGGTTTTAGCACTTGCGGGGCTTTAGGTTCATTATATTAGCCGTAATACATGAATTAACTACCGTATTTTCCGCACTATAAGGCGCACCTAAAAGCCTTATAATCCGGTATATGGATCAATATTGAGATTGGGGTTCGTAGATGGGGAATGAACTGATAAAGTGGTGCGCCTTATAATCCGGTGAGCCTTATAGTGCGGAGAATACGGTAATTTGATGAAATACTCTTTCCAAAGGCACTTTTTTTCAGGAAATATTTTGTTTTAAAAATCAATCATAGCTAATTTATTACACAGTCATTGGTTGGAATGTTACGGTCAAAATTGATTTGACTTTTTTGACACTCCTGCTCTACAATCACTTGAGAAATGAGGCGATGGACAATCATACAATACTTCTCAGCCACAAAGTCATTGTCATGCGGAAAGTTATAGTACGCTCCTCCTAAATGAGACGCTTATTTAGATGTCAACTCAGCAGAAATTCTTTTACAAATGGAGAAGTTATTAGGTGCCGTTTAGCACATTTGATTGCAGAATTGCAATGAGTCATCAAAAGTCAGCTAACCTGCAGCATAGTATGTGTGCACAAATGTCACATTATATTTAAAAAAAGGTCCATTTTTGGTGATAATTGCTCACATTAGCACATAATCACATCTCGGTATTCCACACCTTTTTTTTTTTTTTTTTTTGAGGCTTGAGCGAAACTTTCTGTTAGGCACTTTGCTGACTCCTGCAGAGTTGTATTTTCTCCGCTCGTGATGTCTCAGAGAGGGCAAGGGCTTAGGTAATGTCTGCTCCCAGGGTTGGAAAACTTCACATATGACCTTTAATGCTCAGCAGAAATTTCCTGACATTTAGCACACTCCAGCTACGATGTTTTGTGATTCGGTCAGTCTAGACTGCGACAAAGACAGAAAGGCGAGCGTTGACCCGCTTTATAGTTTTGATCCCCGAGGCTGACGGGAATTGGACAAGACCACCTGTGTGTGCGTTTGTCGCTTTGGGTCTGATGAGTCAAACGAGGGTATCGTTAAAATCCAGGAAGAAGTCTTTCGAAAATGCTCGTCATCAAGTCTGCTCAATTTGTCCAAGCCATGAAGTTAACCAGATGGATCTGTATGCCGTTAATTTTTATGGACTTGTTTTTGTTCTCAAGAAGCGCTTCACCTGAAAGCTAAAACTAAGCCCTCAGCTCGCCAAATTAGCCGGAAAGCCCTAAAAAGGCTGAAAATTTCCACGTTTTCCGGCAAAGGCAATTTAGTGGACATTTGCGGCATTATGAAACAATTGAAAATTTTGTGGCGGTACGTAAGAGGGTCACAGCCTTACAGGAAATGTTGATAACAGTGTTGGGAGTAATGCATTACAAAAGTAATGCAATTACTGTAATGCGTTACTTTTTTTTCTGTATACAGTAATGCATTACACACCAAAAAATAGGAGTTATTTTACTCGGTACAAATGAGAGTAACGCAATGCATTGCAATGCGTTTTTAACCTGAAAGTGTGTGTGTCCCCCCCCCCCCCCCCCCCCCAAGATTGGCCCAAAACACCCCAAGACCACTGCGCCCATTACTTTCAGTTCCTCTGAGATAAAGACGAGAAGAATATAAGTTTTGCAGCTGTCTATTTACAGTATATTTCACGCTGTTATGAGCCTTTCATCTGTACTGTTTTTAGGCTTAAACCAAGCTTTAGTGCAATAATCTTAATGAGCAAATCCATATTTCCAGTTATGTCGGTGAAAGTAATAAAAAAAAAATAACGCAGTGGTAGTGTAAGGCCTTCAGTTTCAAATACAGTCATATTGTAATGGAACTAATTACTTTCAAATGACAGTAATAAGTCATGAATAATGCATGACGGTTTTGGAGTATGTTGCCTGAGATTTAACAAAAAAAAGGCACAATATCATGAAAGTGAGCATGCTGCTTAAGATATAGACTGCATGCGTGTGTGTGGAGGTCCCTCTGGCTCCCATGGTTCCCCTCCTTCCCTCAGCTCCTCTCGACTTGCTCAAGCGCCACCTCCTTTCCCTCGCGTGCAATCGCACTCTGCTGTGGATGCGAGGTGTCAGTTAACCCTTCACCGGGATCTTTTCTTCAAATGATATAGAATGTCCTTTTTCAGCGCCGCTACAACCCGGGAATGCTTTTTCGTTGATTTCCTCCTTTTGAAGATAGAGGCCTTCAAGTGTTTACAAAACATCCACTTAATATGTGGTGAAACTTCCAGTCAAGCTGGATGTGGTCAAAACCGCAACATATGGACGTGCTTTCAGGCCGGGAGTAAATAACAACAATGTTAATGGCCGATCAAGTGGTTAAAAGATTGTTTAATCTGCAAACGCTTGAATAAAGCAGCAGCGCTTGCTTGCAGAAAATACATCCAAAAACGGCCCGAATTTTGATGGCGTTTCAAATTCTAATGTTAAAAAAAATGATGGATTTTGGACACTCACTGCAAATAAGAATTTAAAAGACACGATTAGGGGTTGTTTGCAGATATTTATAATTTGGGTCAGGGTCCTGTTGGACTGTAGGGAGGTGCTGGTGAGCCGTCTGCCCGGTCACAGCTCTTCCTTTTCCCGGACACCGAGCCTGGATCCATCCTCCATCCTCCCCCCATCCTCCCTCTTTCCTCTCTTCTTCTTTTACTTCCTCCCTCCCTCCTCACCGTCATTCCCCGGCCCTTCGTGTTTGCGGTGCCACGTTGCTGAGAAGAACTTCATTAAATTCCGCAAAACGTCTATGTGCAAATGACATTCCGCTTCTAAACATCTTTAGCGTCCTATTCGAATCTTTGCAGTTAAAATAAAATATTTGAACCCGCAAAATAAATAGTTTTGCCGCAATGGACAGTTTTGTGCAAATATCAGCGCGACTGTTATTGTGTGATAGTCTCCCTGTACTTTACTGCCATCTAGCGGCGTTATTGATCTAAAATGCGAGTCTGGTTTTGTTGACTGAAGCAATACAGTACGATGTTATGTTTATTTTGGGAACATAAGCAAATATTCATCTTGACCATATGGTTTACTAGCACATATTTACATTAAAAAACAAATATCCTATTTATAGAAAACTCAACTTAGAGTGAATACAGAGCGCTGATTGTTATAAATATACAGTATCTATATTTTCAGCCAGAAATGCTGTTAACTATTAACTTTTTTTTTTTTTAATAATCCAGACAGTCAATACGCCAGCTATTTTTTTTTTCTTCAAAAGGCGGGTCTATATATTTTCATGTTTTTTCATGAATCCGGACAATCAATACTTATGTACACCAAGGACATTAATTTACAGATTCTTAAGTATTAAATCAATACTTAAGAAACTGGGATTGAATGTCTGGAAAAAAAAAACGTGAAAATACGTCCCTGGCATTGAATGAGAAACTGAATAATCCATTGCTTTATCGAAGAGTCATGAATACTTTCACAGTTTAATATAAAATAACATGAAATCAACACAGATACGCATTTTGCTTATTAATAACCCAAATGATTTCACGGACCCCACTTTGAGAACCCCTGCTATAGACCATGATAACTTGTACAAAAAAAAAAAAAACGTTTGTCCCAAGCCATCTAAGCACCTTCGTTTTAGTAGAAATGCACAACCTGAAATCCCCGCAAACACCTGAAAGCCTCAGAGTCCAGCTTTCCCATGTCCATCAAGTTGTCGGCTAACTGAACTTGAACCAATCGGCTGAGACCCGAGTCCGCTGGACCCCAGCAGAAGGAATCCCGGGGCACGGACTCAATCTTGTTGTGAGTGAGCGCCACCGAGTGGAGGGCCCGCGGTAGCCGTCTGGGCACCTGGCGCAAGGCGTTGTGGCAAAGATCCAACTGGTGCAAGGCGGGCAAACTCAAGAATGCTCCCGGGGCTACTTTGGAGATCTTGTTCCGGGCTAGTCCCAGATGTTCTAGGTTCTTCAAGCGTTTGAAAGCAACTTTTCGGACGGCGGGGATGAGGTTACCCTCGAGGTTTAAGGTTTTGATAGACGAGGGAAGGTGCCGGGGTACTTTGGTGAGTCGGTTGGCCTCCAGGTTGAGGCTTTCCAGGCGAGTGGCGTTGAGGAGCGCGTCTTTGCCAAGGCCGTCGTCGCTCAATCTGTTGGCGCTCAAGTCCAAAATTGTCAACTGCGATTTCCCGTTTAACGCTTTGCCGCGGAATCGCTCGATGAGGTTCCCTTTGAGGTACAGCTCTTTGATGGACGCTGGCAACCCGAGCGGGATGGTCGTCAGTCGGTTGCGATCCAGGTTCAAAGTCCTCAAGTGACGCAAGGGGGACAGTATACCATCCGGAAGAGATCCCGACCCGTCACCCAGACTGTTGTTGCTGAGGCTTAAAACCAAAAGGCCAGGACAGCGAGCCCAAGATGACTCCGACATCACCCTCACGCGGTTGCCGTCCAGTCGAAGCTCCTCCAGAGAAGCCGGAAGATCCGTCGGTACGCTCGACAGTAGGTTCTGATCCAGGTATAGGCGCTTCAGGGCCGGGACACCTTCAAAGGCCCCCTCCACCGAACCATCCGTGAGACGATTTTGACTCAGGACTAGGAACTCCATTGAGGTGTATCCCTGGAGAAGGTCCAGTTGGACGCTGTTGATGCGGTTGTTCATCAGGAGGATGTAACGGGAGCCGTAGGGGATGCCGTACGGGATCTTGTCTAGCGATTTGTCCGAACACTGGACCACTCTGGAAAACAGGCGCGTGAAGAGCGTGAATTTCCTGTTTAGCTTTCTGTTTTTTGAGAATAAGTCTGACACTTTATGTTGACTATTTTTGGCAAACAAACATTTATTAATTATTAAGTTACAGATGCATTTTTGTGAACAGATCTTTGATGTGATCCCAAAAGAGGGTGCTTTATTTAACATTTTTCGTGGGAAAAATATTTATAAATATTTCTTTTTGAGAACGGGTCTGACGCTTTATTTTGATTATTTTTTGGGGGGAGAAATATTTATTGATAATGGATGTAGTTTTGTGAACAGATCCCCTTTCAATACCCTGTGCAAGAAATGAAAATTCATCAACGTCTTACCTTCCAAAGCAGGCACAATCTGGAGGACAGTAATTGTCCAGGAAGTAAGGAAAATGCTTCTTCATTTCTTGACTTTGCCTCTTGAGATTCTTTTTCTTTCCATTCCGCTTACGATCTGTGGTATTTTGGTCGCCTTTGGTCTTGTATAGTTCGACCGAAGGCTTGCTGACTTTATTTTGATCGTTTTCCCTACTTTCAACGACGGTGTTGGTCGTTCTTGTGTCCATGGAATTCGTCACAGGTTTGACTTCCACACCTGGATTAAAATCCTCAGAATAATGCCCCGGACTTCTCAGGACCTCGGCGAGGACCCCTTCCACGGATTTGTGGTCTTTAGGAGTGACAATTGAGAAGAGACGAGGAGTGGGAAAAGTGTAAGACTGAGGAGTACCACGGGGCACTCTGTTTGCTGTGTTTGCAGTCATCTCATGGGGGAACATCCCTGCTACTAGCATGCTCTCCCGTTCTTCTTTCAGTTCATCTCCGTTAACGTCTTTGCTCTTCTCTGTCAACAGTTTAGTGTCTTCACGCGGGTTCGAAGCGTCTTCCCCTGAGGTCAGAAGATTAAAAACAATCGGAGGTTTCCACAAGCGAGCGAGGACGGATTATTCTACTGTTTTCCGGTACTTACTTGGTTGGACGATAGACAGATGTGAAGGAACTATGAAGAGTAGAAACAAGAGTGGGAGAACTTCCATTTCTTCTGATGGCATCAGAGTGAGAAGTAAGTACTTAAATGTAGAAATCCTTTCAAAATAATTAGTGAGTATAAGTTCATGAAACAAATTTATGTTCAGTCAGTAATGGTTGGACCCAACTTCTCACATGCCACCTCTCGTTACCTGTTGAATTAATGATTTAATTTTGTAAACACATCTCTACTATGATCCCAAAAGTTGCATATTTTTCTGAAAAATGGGAATGTTTTGATAGTTAACTAGAATACAATATAAGATTTTTTTTTTTCATTTTAAAATTAAAACAACCACTTTACATATATGTTATTCCAAGGTGATTAAATTTTGCAGTATTACAATATTTTCCCTTCCTCTTCATTCTTATTGGCTGCAAATCACATGCTTTAAATGCCTCAAACGGAGTCATTAGAGGTCCAAATCTGGCTTCTTGCCCGAAACAGACCTTGAACATCTTTAAGAAAGACGAACGAAATTTAAAAATGAAAAATAACAATACCTGAAATGTATCTCCTCCGAGCTAAACTGCCGTTCGTGCCTGTTCCCGCTTCTAGTTCGGTGAGTTTGCCATTCGGAGCCGTCCAGACACAAAAGGTCAAACTTTGAACCGCACGCCGGCGACATCAAGCCTACAGATGACCTAAATGATCCATGTTCACGCTCAAAATGCCTTTTTGGGGAAAAGGATTGTCGCACGTACCCTCAATGTGGGATCAATGGCGGGAAAGGACAGCAAGCCCATGCAGGTCAAAGGGGGTAATTATTTTTGTTTTCTTTCTTTCTTTTTAACAGTGGCTGCTGCTGAAAGTTAGCATCCTGGTGTGTAGATTCGCCTGGCTACAACCTTTGACCTTTGTACTCATTCGGGAAGCCTGGACAAATGCTAATAAGTTACCCCAAAGGAATGACGAGGATGCATTAAATGTAAGTCATGCTGTCAATATATTTGAAACGAAAAAAAAATTGTTGAAGGAGGGGTCGGGTAGTTTTTGACATGCAGAGAAAACGGAATGCTGTTTTTGGACATGAAAAAAAATCACAATTAAATAAATAAATAATGTTGTTGCGCGAACAAATCATAAGAAAATATTTTGGAAAACCAGAAGGGACTCAAGAAGGTAAAAAAAAAGACATGAAAATATGTGGATGGCGTTTTAGACTTGTTGTAATAAATTAATGTTAAATTTTAGACAAACATGATATAACAACAAAGTCCCGATAAAGAACGCATAATTAAATCAAACTAAATTAAATCGTTATAATAAACAACCTGGTTATTTATTAAAACGGTCAGTCACACATACTTACGCAATTTTGCTCTCTTCAGTAAAAAACAAGCCCCAATTGCAAGACAGCAAAGCAGAACGTGAAGTTCCATTAATGTCCACTAGAGAGCAGCATATGCCTTAGAAGGACTTCGCATTGGTTTAAACTTCGGCAAAATATTGTACATTTTTTAAATACGTTTTTATAAAGCATCAATGATGTATTAAATCACATTAAACTTACCAAAAAAATCCCCAAAAGGCAGCTTTTACTTCTCTATGAATTTTTTAATGTTGAAATCCTATTGAATGCTTAACACTTCATCATTTATTTCCAGCGAACTGACATCTGATTACAGGAAGGAATATTGTCACAAAAGAAAATTAAAAAAAAAGAGAAAGTCGACCTTAACCTGTTGAAAAATGGTAGGTAATAGTAACAAAGAATTTAGACATATTAGAGGTGTGCTTTTTATTTTATTTTTATTTATTTTAGGGTTAGGGTTACTGAACATGCCTGAATGCTTAGAAATAAAAGCAGCACCATTATATATTCAACAGATTATTAGATAACTGGACCAACATGACAGTAACACGCCCAGCGTGAATCTATTTAGCTACTGTACCGCATTTGTAGTTACTTTTGTATTTATTCATTTATTTTATTACTGCATTGCTTGATGTTGTGTTTTTTTCCTCATTGATTCTTTTATCGTATCGTAAAAACATAATAATTGGTAACATAATGCCACAAGGGTTAATATTGACAAAATAATCAAATAGGGACTTAAATAACAGGAAGCAGAGGCAGGAATTTGACTGACAGTGACACCTACGAACATGGCCTAGCTTAATTTAGCCCCTCCCTCTCCCCCATCTGCTTGTCTGCTGGCTAAAGCGTCATCGGCAAGGTTAACAAGGGCGAAGGCCAAGGGTCGCAGACTGTGATTGATTTTGTGGGCTAAAAGCGTCACCGCCACACTAGTGTGAGCACACACAATGGGCTTTTTTTTTTTTTTTTTTTACTTTCTTGCTACTCCACATTCTCCAAATGAACAAAAGATCATCTTTCAAATTTGAGCATGATACAGTATGATGCGTGATGGTCATCTACAAAAATTGCGAGTTTTTCTTTCTTAAAACTCCAATTCATAATTCCATGTATATTAAGGAAAAATAAACATTTCCCTAGACTCACAGAAAGCACATCCAAGTTGTTCTATTCAATTACATTTCCTTTTGGGAGTGTCCTTTTCCTTGCAAGAGGAGAAAATTGTGTTTTCTTCTGAAGAACCAGCAGATGCCGTCTTGACCATGCCTTCAAATCCAAATATTATTCCGCTCATAGTCCCGGCGAGCTCGCGAAAACTCACCATGTTGTCTTAACCCTGCCCGGAATACCTCCCTACCTAATTAAACGTGTGTTTTCTTGTACGAGAGGCATGTGGGAACACCGGGAGAGGCAAGACAGTTGGGATTATGATTGATTTGTTTATTTATTGTTCACAGTTCTTTCTTTGGGTTTCGTTTCAAGGCCTTGCAAGCATAGACTTGCTTATTCGGTGGTGATGATGGTTACAAATATTGTGGGTCATCGCGCCCCGATTGCATGACATCCGGCTGTGGAACAGGCTGATCCAAACAACAGAAATGGGCCAAAGATCCACAATTCGTGGAAATGGCGCTTTGGCTGCAAGGCCGGATCGAGAAAGATGGTTAAGATCGAGCAATAAATGCTCTCGCTGTTGCTCTGCAAACGATATTGTGCACAAATCAAGTTTTTGCAATCTGCCGACATGCAACAAGTGTGAAAAGTGTGTGCAGAAATGCAAAGTTTACAGTACTCATAAGGCTTATATTGGTCTGCTGATTTGGGTCTTTGATTTTGCAATTAAGCACATTACATTAAAACATGTCAAATTCCTTCTTAATCTGCAATATTACTTTGTGAAAACATGGTAAATGATAACAACGCATACAATGAAGGTCTGTTGTTCGATCGCTCCACTTTTTTTATGACTTGATTATCGTTCCTGTCCTTTAAACCCGGAAGTGGGCGCATAGACCATAAAAAACATTCAAATTTAAATAACACGTAGTTTGTTTGCAAAAGCAGGAAAACTATAGAGACATTTTTAACTCGCTAAACAATAACTAGCATTAGTTCTAAACCGAAAAATAATCAATGGTGTGTGTGTTAGATGCTGCAGAGCTTTGTTGTGACACCCCGCTGTTTTTCACTGAAACAGCTGTGCGTGCGTGTCAGCTCGTCTCAACTGAGGCGGCCTGCCTAGCAACTTGCCTCCCATTGGTCAACTTTGCGCCCGCCTCCGACCAATAGCGTAAGAGCCACAATGCGGAAGTGAACCGCTGACAAAAACCACAACAAAGTGAGGAGGAAGAGGGGGAAGAGCCCAACCTCAAAACTATGGGCAAGTTTTCACTATACTACGGGCCAAAAGTTAAAAGAGTGTTCTTTTGTTTGTCGTTTCTGCAACAACAAATGCAAAAATGCCAAACAACTTTGCAGAGCACATACGAAGTCATTTGGCATTATGATCCAAACAATTGAACTCACTTGTCCCAAATATTTTCGAGTTCTTTAAAAATTAAACTCGACGATCATGCAATCGGTGACATTTTCAAACGTCAAATGAAAAAAAAAGCAAAGTTTACTGGACCTTTGGATACTTAAATAAAATAAAAGCCATCTGAACTCATTTCACAGTTTTTTTTATGGCCATTGTTAGTGTTTAACAAAGGTGATGGCTTTATTAGCTACAAGCTTTTCGGCTTGGCAAGCTGAGACGTGCCACAAACTGAACCTGCATTTCCAACAGCTTGGAGTGGGCTTTTGTGGGATTTGAGTCTCTTCTCAGGGGGATCATGAATGTTTGTTTTTACTGTGGGCCATGACGCACGTGCAAGCTCGCCTGGGAGGCAAGAACAAAAAAAAAAAGTTGCAGGAAATCTCCCCTGTTAGGCCAAATTTTGTCGACTGTGTTCATGTTACACGTTGCTAGACTCATTTAATCTGTAATCTCTCCACAGTATTCATCGGAACTGCAGTTACAGCTTCTCCTAAAAGCGACATGACCTGGATCGAGCAAAGGTAAAGAATTGTGTGTTGTTGTAAACTAACGCTGACCAGCTCTTTTGCTAATCAGAGCAAATCCCAGAAATTGTGACATGATGGGAATCATCTCAGGCAGCGATGTCAGGGGGTTGCCATTTTGGTTTTCATCTTGCAAAATAGTCACACTGTAATCCCCTAAATATAAAACACACTTTTGTCCCCCAGAAAAGTATGGTTGCGTCCTATAAATGGTAACTTGAAAGATTTGAGTATTTTTTACTTGACATTATTTAAGATTGATCCATCAGCCACATAAGCCAATTTTGATGCAAAGACGCACATTTTTATATCGCCCGTGTTCTTACTTTACAATAATGACCCTAACGGGACAAGCTAGAGGGCGGAAGTCAGTTTGCTGTTAGCCGCCAGTGCGTGTTGCAGCTAACAGCATCTCGGGTTAGCTGGCACTCAATTCCTTGCTGTGTAACAAAATAAATAAATAAATGGGAATGAAAACCAGCAATAATCATGATGATGGCCATAATGACAATAATGATCACACACCTGCTTGGTACATGGTGACCTGGCACAAATGCAAGTTTCATAAGTAACCCAAATAACCAGGAGTTCAACTTTACATAGACTAATGATCTGCTCACTATTGACACATTCCACTCTGGCAAACATTAATGCCATTAAAATCTTCCTTGGTGCTGTAATGATAACATTTGCATGTAGGTCAACTAAACATGCTGAAATCTCGTTGTCATTAAGGGACTTTGGTGAGATATTACTTGGCATGCGAGCAGATTTGAAAATGTCTTACATAAGAAGTGCTGCTATTCCTCGCCTGTGGCAAATCATGATGTTTTTCTTCTCACATGAAAGCAAAAGTCAAGTGAACACCAAAGATGTACAATATTTGACCTTGGATTTGCAAGTGAGCAATTTGAAAATTTGTTAAATCGTGAAATTGAGGTTTTGCACAAATGGCAGAATGATAGTTTATGATGTGTTTACAGTAGTTGCAAACAACTTGATTCATAAACGTTAAATTCAACTTTATAACTTTGGTCAACAGGTCAATATGTTTTCAGACCAGTGTAAAGCATTTTTGGGTAAAAAAAAAAAAACAACAAAATAACTTAAATCGTCATCAATGTCTGACTTATTAGAACCTTTCAAACATAATTTGTATTGGTGCACAATAAATAATCAACATTTTTTTTAATCAAAATGAAATAATTATTAATAAATATGTCTTTAAATTACCATTCATAGGACATTTTTATGGCCTTCGTGTTGGCAAAAATGTGTGTCCTATATTTGGGGTATTACAGTATTCATTCATTTATTTATTAATCATTTAGCGTCTGAGACCATAGCCAAATGTGAGAAATGAGCTTCATGGTACTCTCACTGCATTGCCCAGACAATCTGATCTTAATCCATAGTCCAGTCCTGGATTATCATGTCTGCTTCCACCTCCACTTTTTTTTTTTTTTGCGTCAGGGAAATCAGATGGGATTAAAGGGATTCTGAGAAGGAAAAAATGCACAACATGAATTCCAATTTCTGTTTCCCTGACAACAATGATTACAGATGTCATTACCGGATTATTCTACATAGGATCAAAACAGAACATTTAAGCCTGGAAGAGGATGCCACGCCGCCTGTTTTTTTTTTTTTTTTTTTCTATAACCTTTGGTCACGTTGAACTTTGCAAATGCGGTTTCGGATGAAGTGGATCCAAGCAGATGGTTCCGGGACTCTTTTGTGAAGCGCCCTAGCAGAACTCCCATTAGCCTCATGATCTCATTTTTCTTCCGTCCCGTGCTCTGCTAAAAATGTGCTGAAATGCAAAATGGACTGTTCTGTTTTTTCACAGGGGGGCCTCAAGGACTTTCCCAACGGTCATCTGACTCATGGAGGTCAGCATGGTTCTGAAATGAACAACTTTAGCAGGTAACTCAAGCACATGTAAACAAAAGATCCTTTCGCACTTGCTATCCGAGCCGTCTTTTTCACGCAGTGTTCTGTGTGAAAGGTACCCTGACATAGACCTGAAAATTTTCCTTGACCGCCTGAGGCATTTCCTATCTAGAAAAAAATGTCAGCCAACAACATAAATATTAAGGAAGGGATGACGACAAGATCTAGCGAGATGAAAACTGCAAGAGATTTCTCAAGGTAAGTAAATAAAACAAAGTAAGTCCTCATTTACTCAAACTTGGGTCCTGTTAGAATGTCATTTTTTTTTTCATATTAGACATGATTGCCTTTTTTGGGATCAATTTGAACATAGTCTCACAAACGGGTAAAATGTCCCACAAATGCACTCCAAAACTCAGTTCTGCGTTTTCTGACCTAACTTCATTCTCCTTCTTAATGTATCGGTCTCTGTGATTCAAAATGTCAAAATCCTTGTGAAAGTGGACCATCATCACGTAATGGCTTAGATTTTGATCAAGCTAAGCTGTCATCTCTGGTTGCTAGGTGACTAATTCATCATGAAAAATAAAACAGCCTCAAGAACAGGGATATTTGCATATGCAAAATAAAGAGCCGGGGCGCGTATACAATCGGCTGTTGGTAAAGGGAATTTTGAGAGAATGAAACTTATGTTATGGCTGTGATTTGACACAATAGTTTATTATGACATAACTCAATCAAGTAACACCTCAACGAAATGTCATTTTTGTATTCACATGTGTATATGAAAGGCATGTGACTGATTTAACTGGACGTATTTCGTCCTATTGTTATGTACAGCGAGGCCATCTGCTTTTCTGCTTCTCTCCATACATCCATATCTTGCGCATTGTTTTGGGAGTACCGCACTGGTCCTGAAGATGCCTTGTTTGTCAAACGTGAGCCCTCCTTTGCATAATCCTCCGCGCCACCGTTTCGTAACCACGTTTCTCTCGGACATTTTCTTCTTTGCTTCCCACACAGCTGATGGAGTTCAATAACATTAGTAGAGATTTGTAATCTCAAACGTATTCAACGGATCTTAAGAGCGTGTAAATAATTGGCCCTTCTGGATATATTTGCATGGATTGAACCTCGAGGGTACGGGAATGTAGTGTACAAAAAAACGTATTGGGTTATTTTGGCCTTGGATGAAAAACCTCAAAAAGATACACCACCATCCAGGGGCTTTTTTTTTTTTTTTCCCTCAACATAGAAGAATTTTATAGTATGAACTGACCCGATATTTTTAAAACTCTTTTTGAGCCGTTGATTCACATCTTTTCGGTTCTATTTCATAGTTGTTCCAAAAAATTGAAACCTCGAACAGATACAACACACATTTGCTTGCTGGTGGCTAGCAAAACAAAACAAAAACAACAACAGATAAGCCGCACTGGACTACAAGCCGCAGGGCTCAAATCATGAGAAAAAAGTCGCGGCTTATAGTCCGAAAAATACGGTAATTTTAATGCAGTTAGTGTTGTTTGGTGGTTCAGCATAGACCTACCTCAGTAATTAAAGCCACAAATCAGATGCTAATCAGTAATTCAATACAAACGCTCCAAAAAATACATGGACGAAAATGCAATCATCGCTTTTATTTTGAAGTTTGCTTTCTTAGCTTTATTGGCCTCGTAGCTAGATTTTTATTGCCGTCACGTCACGTTGACCTGTTTCGCCGTCTGCTACTTGTTGCGGACAGTTCTTGTTACATTCCAATACTTTGCAAATCACCCATCTTGAGCCACTGTCAATCGTACGTCATATGAGAATACAGTATGTAAATTGAGACGAATGTACCGCAGCACAAGAAATTCCCAAGTCGTGCCAGGTTTATTTCAATGCGAAAAAATGCCAAGTACACGACAAAAAAAGCTGGATCAAGCTCATTCAGCGACACTGCCAAGCGGCGAGACTGCATGATGCGCGCTGAAAACCTTCGGCCATCACAGAGTAGGATTTCTGTTGCCATGACATCTGGAATTCGCCAAAAGATCTCGCCGGCTTTTATTGTATGACGTGCCTGCGCATCGTATAACACCACATACCACATTGTCAGGTAGATCACTCCATCTTCCTTCTGGCATTGGAAATCAATGTGCCGCTCTGTGTTAATGACATAATGGATTTTTTTGAGGTGGCGACAGACGCAGAATGAACAACTATTGCGGTTTGCCCTATCTAGGATCTGTTAAAGAAATCTAAATAATTCATTGCAGTTCATAAGACTGCTAAAACTCTGACAGTTTCATCAAAAATCTTTGTTGGAGGAGTGTGGTAGATGCAAAGCCGGTGATGTAGTTCTTCAGCTCGAATGACTGCTTTTTAAGGATCTTGATCACAATTGAAGGTGTTTTTATTCATTGCATTAAAGAGCATTAAATTAAATGTGCCGATACGTGCAGAAACCCCATTTAAATCTCACATATCCACTAAGGTGCTTTCATGTACCCTCAAGAGGACTTGTACCCCATTTTGAGAACTGCTGCTCTACACTGCTTAGACTTTGAGTTGTTTATCTCCCAGCAGGTTTCGTCATAGGGATTAGCGGCAAAGTGGTATAAACAAATTGAGCTAAGTAGGTGCAAACTCCCTAAATTCGTTTTGTCAGGCATATAACACCTTGGGACTTCAAAAATAAAACAAAACAGAGAAGAGGGACTATAGCTTGCAAATTTTTGTTTTGACTGTAAGACTTTTTCTTTTTTTTTTTAACATGAATATGAAAACATACAGCAAGTAGTGACCTACTTATCTAACTACCAACTTACGCAACGACTCAATGACTGTTCGTTCGACTACCTTCATACTTACCGCTCAACCATCTTTTCTATTGTCAAGCTTCCTATTTTGTCATAATATCCTCCCCTTGGTTGAAATCCTAGTGCTTCTTCCCATTCTCACTGTCCCCGCCCCTATACGTTCCCGTATCCTCTCACCTACTGTCAAAAAGCGTCAGGGTCTAGAGGTTCATTTGCACCTCTGTAGAAGCATCCACTGAACCGTTGCCTGGGTCATTGGCTTTGACCTTCACAGAACCGAGATACTATGGCAACAGAGATTTGTCGCTGGTCATATTAATGGAAAATGCAGCAAACCGTGTGGCAGAGCCGGTAGAAATACAGCATGTATTAAGTACAATAATGACATTAATTTCCAGATACTTGAGTATTAAATCGATACAAAAGTACCTAATGGAATGTCTTGTCATTGTTTCCATACAACTATTTACTCAAATTGCCAATGATAAAGCGTCTAGGCTAATATACTCTGTTTCCTTTTGCTCGTAACTGAACTTTCACACATCAAACGACAGACCGTTCTTTGTTCTCGCGCAGCTGTAAAGTCTGCACAGCGGTTAGAACAAACAAACAAAATGAAACATCCTTTTGTTTGCTCTTCCTGGAAAATTGCTTAATAAATGTGACAATAATGGTGTGCTGGATCAACACCAGCTCCCATCAATGAACAATTGAAGCTGTTATATCACATTTGAGGTCGGTGGAGCATTGCCTCAAGGTGAGGGTCACCATAGAAACGCTGGATGGCCTTTTTGCCTCAGCCGGCCCTTGAATGAGGAAATCCTGTTTAAACCAGACAACAATCTGTTTCTTTCTGCCCTCAAGGTTGTTTTAACAGGTTAGCGAGTTTACTTAGTGTACTGTGCATACTGTGTATGGTTAGCTTACAAAATAAATCAATCTGAAATTCTGCACCAATTTCTGATCCGAAAAATGAATAAATAGTCAAATAAACTTTCACAGTGGACTCCTGCGTGCCCCTGTTCGGTAATTATGAGGCGCAAACCCAAAGTGACAAGCATATACTTGGCCGCGCATAAACCATTAGCGGCACATACAGAAAATATGAAGCCGTCCTCATGCCGCATCCAGAAATATACTCATGCGTGACAATAAAATTAGCGTAAACACGCAACGCCGCCTCGCTCATATTGCACGCGGGGTGACAAGCGCACGGATTGCCCCATTTTTCTGCATAATGATGCTCCCCGGGCCCCCAAATAGAACATTTTCCATTGTTTCTAGCATCCATCGCACATGCAAATAATTGGCATGTCAGTATAGAAACATGTTTGTTCTGCGAATTTTCACAGTTCACCAGCGTTGAGCTTTGAGCAAAAGGGAGGAATGTGAATCTAAGTTTGTTTAGCAATCGCCCCATGGTGCCCTACATCTGTCAGCTTGTTAGGAAGACCAAAAGCGAACTCGCCAAAGCGGGAGACCAAGGGTGTGTCTGCATAATAACAAATTTCTCCCTGGTACGAGTGGGGGTGAGGCTGGAGGACTACAGTGTGTGTGTGTGTTTTTGTGCGTGCGTGTGTTTGTCTGGTCCAGTGGATGCAGTCTGCAGGGGGTCTGTTCCTTTTCGTCAACAACTCGTCTCCAGCCGCCAATCGGATACTTACCACCCATGACAGTAACCTTGTAGAAACGCACACATATACGGACACATTTCGCTGCCATGTGAAGTGCAAGCGGACACACAGCAGACACGATTATGGCGCTCTGACCTCATTTCTTCTCATGTTTGTATGCATCCATTGGGGGAGGCTGAAGACAGACATGCATTAGCGGTAGTGCTGAGTCTGTGGTCCCCCACGGCCAACGTAATGGCATACACTGAAATCATCGAGTAGTTGGGGGGGGGCACCACCCGTGGAGACAATGTAGCTTGAATGCTCCGACCTGTGGTTGACATTTGTCCTCGTTTCGTCCTTGTTTTTCCCCGCTGGAAGGAAGCCCTAGTGAAAATCACTGTTGATCTTGCCCATGTCTGGCCTGGTGACTGAGGGAAGGCATTCCTAGATGTACCCTGGAATGAGTGTGCCTTTGGCAAAGTCCGTTTATGACAGTAATTATTCTGAAATTGGACCAATAATGATTTATATATACTGTATCTATAAAATGGTCCGCCGTTTTAGAACGAGTAACGCCAATCAGTAGCAGACTAGCATCTGTGTGCCTCTTGGACGCCGACCAATACTAGACAAGTATCTTAGGAGTTGTGACGCCGACCAATAGCAAACCAGCATATTAATGAGGTAAGCGGTGACGCATGTACACACATATGAGCGCGGTCCACGTCGTAAGGTAAAAAAAAATGTAAGGCAGGGAGGTCGTAAACCGGGGGTCCGCTGTACATATAAATTTAAACATTTACTTGTATCGTGCAAATTGTAGACATTTTCACCACGAATGTAGCGGAAAGACTGCCAATGTTTTAACCAGATGAATTTCACATCATTTCGATGGGGACGGAGTCCACCAACCGTATATGTTTGGTGTCCATCGGGCTGGCTGCTATGGAAACTAAAAGACGTTTGAAGGTCGCTTCGCTTCAAGGAGGCGCTAATACATGCATGCAGCAGGCTTTAGGGAGGCCCACCTGGAGCTGAAATGAGGCAAACCGGGGGAGACGATAAGGGGCTATTGGAGGGGTGTGATGAAGCAGATGGATGCAATACGCTCACTCGCACAATATCCCAGGAGGCGCAGGCTGTTTTCCCGGATTCAGTTGTAAAAAGACAATCCCGTATTTAGCCCCACTGAGCCCACACCTCCAATGTGGCTCTGTCTGGACTTCATTTGAATAGTCTCAACTCAGTCTGTTAAATCCCTTAACCTAGGAAGTAAATATATTCTACATCCATGCCTGAAATAAAATCAACAGTCCACTTAGAGTTGAATATAAAGCAACAGTATTCCTCTTGAGTCCCTTCGGTACTTGCATCAACCATCACAATGAACTCGCAAGCGACAGAAAGGCACAATGGCGGACATTTACATTGGCAAGTACCCTTTATGAAGACATATAGCTCTGCGCGGGTGCCTGAAAGGTGTCCTACCTCCTCTAATATGCAGCGGAGCGGTGAATCAATCTATCTGCATCGAGTCGCCTACGAAATGTGATGTCAAATAAAACTGGATCTGACCCCGAGGTCTATTGTCCCGTCGCTGTTCTTACGCGCCCTTGACTCTGATTGATTCACTAAATCACGTTCACGGGCCCGATAGTTGAAACGGAGTGTTGAGCGGCGAGGAAATTAATTGGACAGAAAGTATGCATGTGAAAATGTCAGAATGCCATGAAAAGATGACTTTTCTACCAAAATGGACTAAGTTACAGTATATCAGTGTTTTTAAATGAAGATGACAGATGCTTCGTGTAAGTTCATTCAGTCATTTGAATAAATATTACTGGGACAGTTGTCAATATCTGTTGTTGGTTTTTGCTCAGGTCTTGTAAATGCAGTTTGAACCTTAAACGTTCATTGTCCCTTTTATTGTGCAATTTTTGCGACTTCAAACATTTCTGTTGGGACCCACAGGTAAAATGAGCACTGTGTGTGTGCGCGATTGTGTGTATATCTCAACTGTCGTTGGCGTTTCACCGTTTTTAGACCGCTTAATAATCTCTCATTTCCCTTCCATGGTGATGGCCAATTGTTTACTGCATATATATATATATATATATATATATATTTGACATTCTGGATAACACTCCTCTGTAAGGACGAGAGTATTTTGACAAAGAGGTGTCCTAATGGAAATAGGTCTCGAGAAGCTCTCTGCTTCATTGATTTCTTTCCAATGGGATTGGGTTTTTAACCCCACTAAGTGGACTTCTGGGGCTGGGAACGGCGGATTAAGCAGGCAGCGTGCTCATTTATTCTATGAAACTGATCGAAGCGAACAATGTTCAGCGGTATTAATCCCCAAAACACACGCAAGCTCTGACAGACAGTGGCAGTGGACAGAAGGGTGCTGGGATTAGATGTGCGGGGAGTCCTGGATCAGACAGACTCATCAGTAGATACGGATACTAGATTAAAACACAAATGCACATGCACACACACACACACACACACTACTTCATGCATGTTGACCTAGACCTTTTAAACTTGGGTAAGAATTGCATGGATGGATGGATGGATGGATTTAGTGACACAATTTTCCAGTATACCAGAAATTCATAATGTTGTAGTCAAAACAACACAAATACAGCCAAGCCCCTAGGGTCATGACAGTTGTTTTTTTCACAAAGCAGAGAAAATACCATAAAGAGGGGATGAAAAAACTCTGTATTCCACGTCGCAACATGAAAATAACATAAGCCAGGGACGCTGTAACACAGGGGTCTATTGTATTTGATCAAAAATCCCTTTAATCGTGGATAAGACTTTCTTAAAAAAAAAATGTGATCTTTGTTTTTTGGTCCCGCCTCTGGCCGCCGTTGATATTACATTTTCTATTAAGGATGGATGATGCGGCTTCATTTGAAAACAATCATCTTACCATACGATCAGAGACAGTGGCCACTTCATGAGAGGGAATAATGCAATCATCAGCCGTCTACCCCTTCAGGGCGAAAGGAGTCAAAATCAAGCTGCAAGTGTGATATCTTTCATTTCATGATGCGAAATTTCCGACACCTATTGTGTTTTTTTTTTTTTTTTTTTTTTTTTTTTTTATCACACCCAGTTCCTCCCTTCATTTTATTGCAACACGGCGAGAATCCCCAAAGGGAACAGAGCCTGTTTAAATTTGTCTCACTAAGTCTGAGCCACAGTGCATGTGTACGAAGCGTCAACTGACGCAACATGTAGAAATCACCGTCAAATACACGCTTTAGGTGACTGTGTGGTATCACTGCAGCAGCATTGAAAGCAATTAACACAGCTGCAGATCTATATATATATATATATATATATATATATATATATATATATATACAGCATATGTAAACAAAATATTTGTGGATCATTTTATATGACAGTTCAAGCAATGATTATGTCAATAAGGCATAGCAATTAAATTTATGTCTGCAGTTTGTCACTACAACATGACACACCACCATGTTTGGACAAAAAATGTATGTTGCAATGACTGTACAATACAGTTGACTGACTGACAGGGGGAGACAGACGGTAAAGCCCGTTGGGTTGTGTTACGCTGAGCACTCCGAGATCTGCGCAGAGATAAGGTTACATGGGGGGGGGCAAGTAGATGGCTGGGGGAGGGGCTGTTACTCCAAACTTGTGTACTATACTGCCCTGTGTTGTGCTTCTTTTGGAAGCTCACTTGAAAGTCTTTCTGTATTAGTGAAGCTAGTCTCCATATTTTCTTTCAATTTTCACTTCCTGGCCACACGGGTATGATTATACTCTCGTACTTGTGCTTTTGTTATTGTGGTCTTCCACAATGGGTAATATTGTGGATAAGGGTGAAGAAAGTGGGTGTCACAGCAAGAGGTGGCCTCAGGCAGGATAAGTGCAAACAAAAAGAGGTGTACCTTTTCTTGTTTTTGTGCTGAAATGTCAGAGCAAAAGCCTCCAAGATAGGATTCAGGTGGCACATCTATTCAAGGCTTAAAAGCCATGTGACTTCTCATTAGGGATGACGTCATTCCTTTGTGCTTGCTTGCCTCTGAGCCATTTCATTTCTGGCATTTTTGCACCTTGGTCCTCCCTCGGTTGTATGCAAAAATTGATGTGCATGTAATCCCACAGCTGCTTTCTCACCGCATTAGCGCACGGCAAGCAACGTGAGATTTATGAGAGAGCGGTGCAGTCGCACTGCCATGCAGTAATTAACGCTTGGAGAAGAATAAGAGAACATTTCGGGCACAACTTGCTTACCCGTCATACACACCATTAGGATCCATGTTACACAATGACTTGTGTGATGTTTATAAACACGTCGGTAAAACTGGCTTTGATCGATACACACTGCAGGCGTTCTTTGAGGTTGATGCAATGTAGTGACGCACAAACGCCACATGTACAGGATGAGCCCATGAATGACTTTGCTGATGATTGCCACCATGTGAGCTCTCAAGATCAAAATAGCCATGTCACTCAGTGATTTAGTATTTAAGTGTGAGAAAATGTAATTTACCGTCGACTGACAGCTTTTCTGTATCCTGGAATAAATGCCAGTAGCAAACAATGGTCCTAACTCACAAAGAAAACTTTTTAGACCAGCGTTTAAGCCTGTTTGTTTTTACGTTCTATACTGCAGATATCAGCGAATCTTAATGCTTTGTAAAGCTGTGACAAATATTACCACAGAGCAAATTTATTGAACATGAAGCAACTTGTTTCTAAATTTTATTTTAGTGATGCTTTGCAAAATCTTTTATGTATTTACTTTAAGTTTTTGCCACAGCCTGCCTGTCCAGAGAGCTCATTGTAACACACCAACCTGTCTGACTACATTCCGCTCCATCAGTCCAATCACCACCAGGTGATTATATAGCCCACCTTTTTCTGTCTCCGCTAGTTTGTCTCTTGTCCAACCCCGATTGTGGCAGTCTTATATGGATGTTCGTTGTCGTTCATCCATTTAAAAAAATTGTATTTATTTTTTTTAATCCAAAAAGGCTTTGCACTTGTAAGGGTGTACTTGGCTGAAAACAAAAATCACAGAGGGTACATCATTGAAAAAAACATTAAGAATCCCTGTCTTAGATCAAAGTCATCTATCATAACAAACAAAATTTTACCTCATAACCGCCTGAGTGTGCTCCGACCATTGTACAGTCTGAGCCGTAGGAAGTGGGTCATCTCTCCACGGGACAGCACAATAACAGAAATACATAAATATAACACACAATGGTCCCGCTGTCTGCCCGCGCAAATACTGTACGTATAATTACACAGCCGGCGGTCAGTACACGCTTTTCCTCGGCTGGGGACTGAACATCCTTCGATCACATTGTTAATTTTTATCAAACGCAGGGATTAGGAGAGAAATGGTTTGTGAACTATGAGGTTGCGATTGGGGGGGTTGGAAGACTGAGCTGTTGTCTCATCTTTTGTCCTTGTGGCGATGTCTGCATCGCATTTCAAACAAATATGGGGGGCGCTGCTTGACCTAGCCATTGGCTATAAGCTGTTTGTGTCGTCTCGGTCATTCAATATGGCACTATAGAGAAAGAAAAAAGAATCAAGCATTCTCCTATTTGTCTTTGGAAATACGCTTGAAGGCAGTCCTACCCTGCCCAGTATTTCGCCGAGTCCTGTCCTGTCCACCCGGGTGTCTCTTTGTGACATGTTCTGGCTTTTTATTCTTAATATTGAGTGGACGCTGGTCGTCCTTCTGGTGACTTCAGAAAGACACAGAGGTGTCCCGCCAGGCGGCTGCATGCCCTTTTACACCCTCACAGGGTCAAGCGTGGCTTGAAAGGCTCCCCTAGGTGGCACTTGGGATGAAAGGGAGAGACAAATCAAAACAGTTAACATTATTTATCATCGTTATTTATAATTTGAGTGGCCTAAATTCTCTGTTTGTCTTGTAACTGGTTGACACCATTCAACACACTTCCCCTATTATAATGTACCATCAGGACAATACAAGCTGATGTGCGTGAATTAGCCTTTTGGGACAGTAGGCCAGTGGGCTCTGGAAGGATGGTGGGGATTATACTGGGAACAAAGAAAAAACCCAAACAGGAAAAAAAAAAAAAAAACAGATTATTTTGAGGAACACGTGTTGCTTCAGGCCCTATTTCTGGCTGAGGATCTTTGCCCACCCTGCCCCCCGCTTTTCTAGCTCAGCACCCCCTATTCTCTTCAGCTAACACACAAAGGGGCGCTTGGCAGTGCACGAGCCAAACAAGTGTGTGTCTTGTTGCCGACGGTTACGCATAAGGACCAGGGCTTGACTAGTGAGGACCCTTTGGAGAACTTCTACTGGGGTATCTATGGTGATGAAAGTGAAAGAACATTTCTTCACATTGGGGAAGGGGTGCATGTTTGGGGTGCGGCATGGAGGGGTATTTTTCCAATGCAAAATGTGAGGCAGGTGTTCCTTTTTAGTCTTTTTTTTTTTTTACTTGTTTTTGTTCTCCTGAGAACAGAAGAAGCCTTTAGAATCTTTGCATCTTTCCATTCGTTTGCTAATTGATGCATTCACTTGATAGTGTTGCTGCTCTTTTTTTTTTTTAATTATTTTTAAATTACTGCATTTCTCCAAGTCAACCCCCCTTTGGTGAAATACAGTCAGTCATTTGTGCACTGATTCCTGATTTAAATGGACAAAATGTTCCCCTCACACAGCATCTGTTTTAGGCGCAAAATAATACAAAGATGTGCCGTGAACACAACAAATCCATTACCAAGTGCCCAGTGTCCGCACAGGAGGAGGACATCTAATCTGTCGCCCATTAGAGCTGGTAAATATAGTAAGTGATGTTCCCATTCGGCAAGGTGATGCAATCATCATCTGCACAGGCTACACCGGTCCAACACATTTTTGGATGAGTTGGAATAGAAGCACTTAAAACCACGTGTGTGATTAGATCAACTTTATAGTGGTACCTCTTGGTGTATTTCATTCAGCGACTTCAAATAAGGCATGCATTTTGCGAAAGAGTCACTATAAGCCAACTTAGCAATCGCTTCTTTCATGTTCCACTTAGTGTGCTCTTAATTCAAAAAGAAACATCTAATTATAGCCCCTGAGACCTGAAACTTTCTCAGATCCCCTGAAGTTCCTTCACCCACCACCTAAAGGTGCTCATACCCAAATTTGAGAAATAGCTCTCAGCTGTTTGCACTTTTTTTCCCCCAGCACCCTCTGATTGGTCATGCTGTTACCAAGCAGACTTCTCCCTCTGTTAGTTCAATAAAACACATGCAAATTTCCATGACCTTCTTGATGAACTGACCTTTTTCATCATCCCATTGCTTCACTGCTTCAGCTGTCCGCCACGCTACTACGTTTTTCGAAATGTGCACGTAATAACAGATAATTACGGCGGAGATTAGGAGGCAAGGTGATGGTGGAAGAAATCAGCGGGCGGAAATGAAGCAGCAGATCATGGTGGTGTGCTGTGATTGAGAGGGATGGCTTGGCGAGCACAAGGCCGCCATGGTATTGGATTTGTTATCAAATTTGTGGCACAAAATGACTTTCGAGTTTTGATTAATATCCATTTCATCCTTGTTTAGATTTTGAAATCTGTTGCCTTACTTTTCAGCTAAACAGAAGTTTAGAAAATAATAATCGCACGCCTCCTCATAACAAACCGGGTAAATTTCCCCCCGAAAGGTCGCTGCAAATTATTTAGTAAAAAACAGCATTATAAAATAAAATGCCGCTTTAGCTATGCTGGCCTCCTTAGCAAGCAATTGTAGACACAAAATGCATTTTGAGAAATTTCAAAATTATTTTTTTTCATATATTAAACTAAATAAATAATAAGGTAGGCAATAAAACAAAAACACACCACAAAATTCACTATCAACAGCGGCCAGAGGTGGCGCCAAAAAACAAAGATGACGGCGAAAAAGGTACAAATCTGTAACTGTTGAAAGACACCACTGCCTTAAGTGAATAAGTTGCAGACTCCCTATTTTTCCTTGTGAATTTGTTGCTCCACTGTCATCGTTGACATATATACAACTTCTTTTGCGCCATTAAGCCCTACAAAGAACGCCATAAAACTGGTACCGCAAACTCTCAGCGAGTGTCGTCTGACGTCACTCAGATGCTAAGTATTGACATACGCCATTGATCTTTACTACAGCAATCTTCCCTTGATCCTTGAAATACAATGAGGGCTTTCAATCGAGGAGCTCAATATCCTGTGTGGAGAAAAGATCGGTAAGCACGTTCCAAAAAGGACGTAGAGGTTCAGTGACGAGCTATGACATGGAAAATTCTTGAAAAGAAAATGGTAGTTGGGATCAAATGTTCAGCCGTGGTTTGCAGTAAAATGGATTAAACATCTACGATACGTCACTCAGTCATTAAACATTTTGTGGGTGTGGCCAAAGATTTTTCCTCAGGAAGCTAATAAACTGAGGCATAGGCTACACCAGGGGTCCCCAAACTTTTTTTTTTTTCAATCTAAAGGGCATAATACTCTTCTCTTCCCAGATAGGTTGGAACAAAAAGTGTGTCGATCGCAGAAGTGTCTTAACATGAATGTTTATTGGTTTCCAGAATGCCACACATAACCGCATTGATCCCCCAGGAAATTGAATTGCTCAACTCGTTCAATGCCAGGGACGTATTTTCACATCTTTTCAAGAGTCCAGTCATTCAATCCCAGAAGTACCGATTTAACACTTAAACATCTGGAAATTGATGTCCTCATCGAAAATGATACATAGTAATCAATGTAATCGTTAGTAACACACATATATAGCACATATTATAAATATCTTTCCGCAGTACTAGATGGTTAATTGACAATGCAAGCTACCTTATTGAAAGTGGCTCGTTGTGTACGGAAAAGTTGCTAGTAGCCCCTAGAATCTGTAGATAGTTGTGTAATCACCCACTGGGATTCCATTTCATCTTATCGCTAACCATTCCTATACCCACTGCCGTTTTTTTCAAAAGCAGAACAATGGAAACAAAGCTCGTATAAGTTTATTTCTAAATCCATAAGTCCCATTTTGTAGAAATGACCTTTAAAGTCATATACGTCCCAGTTGACTACACTAATCACCTGCTAATGACCGCAGGGGTACTACTTCTGGACCCATGTCATCAATGAAAATAGAGTGAAGTGCACAAGGGCGTGACACAGACCAGCACCTGTCAGCTGTCTTTTCAAGGGGTACTTGGCGGGGGGTTTCAGGGTGTACATTTCCACAAGGTGATACAGGATACAGATGTTGCATCACATTTTCCCTGTCGGGTTCCCAGCACTAGCACCGTGTACAGACTTACATCATCCGGATACGCTACGTACTGGAATTCTAGGATTTGGATTTGCCGGGGTGAATGGAAACATTTGGACATTTAGAGATTATTTGGTGATTTAGAGCAGTGGTTCTCAAATATGGGTACCAGCAAACCTTTTGGGGGATATTGACCCGGTTCACGTGAATTTACTACCTAACTGCTTGAAATACAGTCTTTGTCGATTCACATGAGCAGATTGCTAGCATTAGCTTTTTGAAAGTACAGTGTGTTCAATCCCAGGTTATCAGGTCGTATTAGTGAATGTAAGGCCTCGGTTTAGCAATCAGTGGGTATTCATGTGGAAGTGTGTGCGGGTGTGTGCGAACAAACACCCTGATCTGACTGGTTTCCTGTCTCCTTTTTAGCTCGTCCTCAAAGAGCCACTCTGACTTTGACGAGGCAATTTCCCCGAATGCACCTTTGCATTCACACACAAATGGAGTTTTACTGCTAATAGGTGTCACTCACAGCAGTTCTTCATCGTAAATGTTTACCTCCGCCAAGCATTTTTGTTTTGTTTTTGTTCCAGGCTATTTTGGGAAGCACTTGGACACAGGCCAAGGGAATGTTATTCATTGTTTATTTTTCACATTAACCCCTGGGGGAAATTTTGACCCAACTCAGGCTTTGTGATGTTTTGGTTTATTGGGTTATTAATTTTAGCCCT
Source organism: Hippichthys cyanospilos (assembly GCF_059441005.1). Lineage (NCBI taxonomy): Eukaryota > Metazoa > Chordata > Actinopteri > Syngnathiformes > Syngnathidae > Hippichthys > Hippichthys cyanospilos. The sequence goes on along the minus strand of NC_142390.1, from coordinate 1,710,984 downwards.
TGTTCGGCTTATTTACTACCATTCAAAATTGGAAATATTGTAAATTTTGGACATATTGAAAGTTTTTTTTTTATTTGCATGAATCCTTTCAATGGCAACTCGTGAACTGGGTGCAATAGAAATTTGTGTGTTGACATTCCAAAACCACCGGGTGGCGCTAGGCGGCCAACTTGACATATGCAAGCCTTTCAATGACTTCGATGATTGGCTTAGCCTGGACTCCCATAATTCAAAAGTCTTAAAAAGTTGTCACACTCTAATTATGACATAGTAAATATTCCTATTTCAATGTCATAAATATATAAAAACAGCGTAGTTTCTTTTGCTATTATCATATTTTTACAATTATCTCATTGGATCAGTGCTTTTCAAATAGTGAGGCGGGCCCCCCTGGGGGGTGCGAGGTAATACCAGGAGGGGCGCGGATGACCTCAGGGAAAAGGCTTTGTTTTTGTCAAGTAAAGTGTAATTGCAATAAAATAAAAATTGTCATCATAGTTTCAGGCACTTAGATGCATGTGGTTATTTTTTTCAGTTTTAGACTAAGATGTAACCAGTATAAACGCTGTAAAAAATAATTAACAGTTGTTGAAAGTTGATTTCTATAGCTGTTTTTCTTTTATTTAGGTTAAAAAGGATACAGATACAGATAATAATCTTATTTATAGTGTCTCTAGTGCGGAGGAAGCACAAAGTTTTCTCTTTCCTGGGGGGGCTTGGCAAAATATAATTGATTACACTGCATTTGATGGATGACTGGCAGTCAAAGGATGAAGCTTCGTGGCTCTTTGGTTTCCTGATACTGTACATTCCCCCTCTTCTTTTACCAGATCGTCATACATTAAGGACAAAGAGGGAGCGACTTTTTGTTGCCGAGGAGCACGCAGCCATAAATGCGACAAACTTTTGACGCAAAGTTGGCACAGGAGTGAGAATGTAAGAAAGTTTGGCATACATAGGGAGATAAAGAAGGCCTGAAGGGAGGGGTCTGTTGACATGCACTTTGGGTGTCTATGCCTCATTGTCTGCTCCATCTGTCTGGCTTTATCTCCTCTTACCACCCCCCTCAAGTCGCTACTGCCTCAACCTTCCCCCCGAGTTAGCTCACACCCTCCATTGTCGCTTGGTCAGTCACTCCCTTGCGGTCTGGCAGATGACCAGGATGCTTCCACCCTCAGCAACTGGTGGCTTTGTTTGCGCAGACTCGTCTAGAATGCGAGCATCTGCTAGCTGAAGAGACACGGCGCAAATTAGCGTCGGGATTCACGTTGTGCTCGCTTGGTGAAAACACCGCAAAGAGTGGCAGCCTAACACTGTGAACCTTGACGATATTTGGCAACAAAACGTGTTAAACTTCTGATTTGCCTTCTGCTTTGATAAGGATATAGCAAAACATTAAGCTGTTGGGTTTCGTTTGCACAACAAATATGACACTTAACGTACTTTCACTGAAAAACTAGACTACTCTTGGAAACCGGTGTTTTATTTCAATTTTATGATTTGTACTCAATTAATTATAAGTAGCATTTGATGTTTAAGTGTCTTGACTAGTTGACCTGACAGAAGGTCATAGCGTCTTATGTTGACATTTCCAACATAGTTAAGAATGTTTGTTTTGAGGCTATTTTGGCCCCAAGTGTTATGGATGAGTTTCTAGCGTGCCGCAGCTTTCGTTTCTCGCCGCTAGTGCCAACACCCATGGATAAATGCAGAAATACGCCAACCACGGCAGAGCAAGTAAACATCATCAACACACAAATTTTCACAGTCGAGCAAAGAGTCAAAGCACTGCGACATTCCCGACCATCGGAACAACTTTTGCACCCCACCGAGAGGCTCTTTTTCGAGAGGTCAGCACTTTAACTGGCTCCTCACAGAAATGCTCTTATGTTTTTTTTTCCCCGGTTCATGGTTGCGAATCATTGAGAAGCCAAATCTCTTGTCTGCAGTGTGGGGGTTAAAAAATATGGGAAAAGCTGGAGGGAGATTAGAAAACGGTTGCAGATGTTCCCCATATGAGAGGTCTTACGACGTTGCATCAATTTTACTTACTCCGCTTACTCTTAATCATGTACTTTCATCTTGTTCACACTGGGAACTATTTGTTTAGCCGTCGTCGTGTTACGCTTCTTCCGTGAGTGCAGGCACGTACAGAAAACATTTGTCTCCGTAGCGATGTGTACAAGTCGTAATTTACCTCGCCTCCCACTCTTTTGTCTGTTTTATGTGCGCTTCCACCCTGTCGACCCAAGTAGGCCAATCGCGCACAGGAATGCACGGCATGGGTGGAACACACTGCCAGAAGTGGGTGGAGGTGTTGTGGCACAAATATCCCCCTTGCATACACCCCCTGAACCACCAACAGCTGCATAAAAGTTTGGCTCTTGCTCACTGACGCATTGTCAAATTGAAAAAACAACATTTGTGAACTATCCTTTGGAGGTGGTTCTCAAAATGGGGTCCGCAACATGACTACAGGGGTCAATTTGTCACTGTGTGTGTGTACACACACACATATATATATATATATATATATATATATATATATATATATATATATATATATATATATATATATAATTGACTTTTATTTTCAAGTTAAGAGCAAATTAATTGGGAAATGAAGCAACTTGGTGTTAAATTCCATTGTATCCCTTTATTTTGTCAATTGTTACACAGATGTCATTAGTACAAGCCACACTTTGACATATACAGACGATATTTCAACAATATTCCATGAGTAAACTTGAAGATCAAGCCTCCCATTTAGCTACTATGAGGCTGCTATGTTTGTTTTTGACTGATGTGTAATGAGTAACATATTAGCACCAAGGCAAAATGAGTTAGCCATGGTTAGTTATTAAGCTGCTGATTTATGTAGGTCGTTCTGTTATCTGTATCTGATTTCCGCAGCTGGAATATCTCCTGGGGACAAAACAAGGATTTGGGAATGTGTTGTTGTTGGGATTAAACAATTGATTCCAACTATGACTGTCATAATCGAATCTTTATCGAATTGATTCTCAAAATAAAATAAGATAATATTTTGTAAAATAATCCTTTCTGATTATTCCATTGAATTTTAAAAAAATACATCTTTTTTAAATAATCTACTTAAGTTGACATGAGTGGATGTAGCTATTCATTATTAGTATCTTCCATAACATATTCATTTTTAGATCCTAGCAAAATAACTGGGAAAATAACACTAACTACCGTTCATGCATTTTTTATGTCACATGGGCATTACTCATGTAATAGTGCCCTTAAAGGGACAGTGTGTAAGAACTAGACCCCCTTTCACTAAAAAGAAATTAATTAAATCATTATAAATTTCAGAAACTTGCAAATAAATGTGTTCTTAATGACCAACAGTATAGCATTTCTCCAGAGACGGCCATGTTTGGTATAGTTACGGACAATGGTAAATGCAGCACCTGCAGAACGTCCTGCTGTCCTTAAAGAAAAACAGTCTAAATCTTACACGCTATCCCTTTAAAGTAAAAAAACTGAAAAACAACTTTACATAAATGATCAATCTAGGAAAATAAACTTGGCAAATAACAACATTAAAACAAATTAACAACAGATTAAATGATTTTTCCGGCAGATATTTTATAGCCGACCGATTTTTAGCCAACTTTCCCGACTAGGTCGACCTTTTTTCTCAACCCTAATTCCATCCATTAAGCACTATGTACTAAAAGCTCATGTGTGTTGATTTGCGTATACTGTATGTGCCTGTTTGCATGCTTGTGTACGTAAGTTTAACAGCGGCACAGTGTGTTCTCGACCCCTTTACACCTATGTGTTTTCATTAACGTGTATCTGTTGCAGACTGGTACGTCTCAACTGTGGGTGTTTTGATAGTGTTTGACAGTGTGTGTGTGTGTGTGTGTGTGTGTGTGTGTGTATTCATTGTGGGGAGTATGAGGCCGAGATCTTCCTGTCAGCTATTTTCTTTTTTCTCTGCACTTTTTTTTTCAATGCGCTTCCTCTAGGCTTTCAAACACGTCTGGTCTTTGCAAATCCCCGTTCCTACCTCATTTTGCCCCCCATTGTGCCAGCGACTCTTGCCTCCGCGTCACATCTTCGCACTCGACACAAACAGGAAACAGCTGAGAAGCTGCGTTCCTCTCGCCTCTTTCCTGCAAAGCGAACAAGCCGTGAGAGAAACGGCGCAGATCGCCACATTGGTTAGCGGACCAATTTGCTCTTGCCCCATTGGGTTATTTTCCCCTGTCAACTGACAGCCGCTGACGCAAACAACGTCTACACACCGTAAAGTTCACGTTATTGATTGTGAGGTTCTTTTGAAATGGAAGACTCCAACTAAATAAATCCACAGCCGGGCGTGTGTGTGTGGCCGAGGGCCTCTCGCTGAACCTCAAGGCCGGGGCTATATTTAGGTGGCTGTTTTGCTCTACGGGTGCTGGAGAGCCTTCTGATTGGGAGAGTCTGTCCGCAGGAATATGTTGCCGGCATGTCTGACCGCCAACTTGCAGACCATATGTGGGAAAAGCCAAACGGATGTCGGCGTGGTTAGTGCTACGGCTTATCATTAGCACACTGGGCACGTTGGTTGGTGTACAATAGCAAACGCGGGACTGAAAATTTTGTTTGAAGATATTTTGGTTAGTATCGGAGCTTGGTGTTGGAGACGACACAATAAACCGACAGTAATATCAACAACAACAAGAAACAAAGCTATCCGTGACGTTTAAATTGGAAACACATGGTGTTGCATTACCTGCTCAACAATGGACTTTTGTACTAAGAGGCAGAATGCTAGCAGCTGCTCGCTAGTTAGCGCAAGGCGTGACCTACGTTAACACTTAATGTGGCCAACACAATAGTAGTACCGCTACAATTAGTTCAGTACTTAGCCTGAATGTGAATACAGTGGACCCCGGTTTACGACGACCCTGCCTCACCTTTTTTTCACCTTACAATGTGGACAGCGATGTTTTTATTTGTCCCCTCTTTGCACTATTTTGTTCACCTTACCACAACTCCAACATGGTGGCCAGTGTTTGGGCGTGACTCCGTGCTCGTACATCTACACGCGCGTCACTGCTTAGCTCACTTCAATGCTGGTCTGCTATTGGTCCGCATCACGACTCCCTAAGATAGATCCCTAAGAAATTCAAACTTTATTTGATTAGCCGTGATGTTAAAGAGAGAAGATGATTTATATAGAAACGAAGCTGGAGCTAACTTTGTTTTCTTTTATTTTGAAAACCGGCCAGAATCTCTTATCCATCTATTATAGGACTAGGCAGGAACTGTCCAAACAAAATCGTAACTCTCTTGACAGTCACCAAAACATCAGTCTTAATTTGCCAAACACCCCCCCCCCCCCCCCCCCCAACCCTCGCTACTTTGGGATTTAATGTTTTTCTCATCCACAAGCCATTTATGATAGCGCTGCAGCTGACCTAGTTTCAATGCAGTTATAATCCCTGCCAAGAGTTTCAAAACATATTTCCAATTTTATAGTCTTAAAATGTCTCGGCATGGGGGAAAGTTGTTGCGTTAATGGACACATTTTTGAAAATTTATACTATGCTGTATATGTGCATATTATATCCCCGCCTCCTTAATGCACACACACCTTCATGTTTGAATGAGGACAAAGTCTCTTTTTAACCTCCCACAATCCTCCTGGCATGCTAACTTTCTGCATGCTAGCATCTTTGCTACACAAATTTAAGTCTCTGCCCTGTGTTCAATTCCAATTAAAAAAATTCCAATTTGCACCACATATAAAGCCGTTAAACAGTGAGTGGACTCGTGCGCACTTGCAGCTGAGCTTTTGTTCGTTTAGCAAAAACACACCGCTGCAGGAAGGCCTTTGTGCTAGCACGTAAACACAATTACAATGTGAAAGTAGGACAGAGTGTCCTGATGAGAAATCAGATTTGAAGTGACTGTTTACACTGTCGCTTCAGAATTCTTATCGTTTCACGCCCTCAACTCACCACAACACATCGCTTGTTTATCAAAAAAAAAAAAAAAAAAAAAGGGCTGAGGGTTGTTTGCAATCGTCGCAACAAAACGCAAGCAGTGCATGTAATTCCATTTTCTGGCTTAATCACTCGAAATTTCTTGACGTATTTCTTTTAAAACAAGGCGCGTTGTTTTTATTTAACCCTTTTGCTGTATTTGGATCATTTTTGGGTCATTTTCTTCCACATCATTCTCTACGCAGTCACGCCAAGTTGAACTTTGCCATGTTGTCACCGTCTGGGTGAAATTTCAGCTCACTCGTATCTTCTTTCATTGCTTTCCCTTTTGATGTGAAATGACTGATGTCATGATGAAAGAAATGGACAAAACATGTATAAATATAGTGAGTAACATTTTTTTTTAGGACAATGTAGTTGGACTGTAAAAAGTGAACTGCAATATAATGTGCACTCTTAAGAAAATCAGCTGGATACATCATAAATTCTACATGATTCTGTGAGTGAACAAGGTGAGACTCGGACGTCGGTTCAGTCTGTTCGCTTCTTTTATTGAAAATAATGCCTTAACAACCTCAGCTAACGCAAGATGCTGTTATTATTGTAAGTGAGAATTCGGCCCAAAAAATGTACATATGTGCGTCAAATCTCGCCTTATGTGATCAATCTACCCATACTTTTGGCCTTCATTTTTGGGGGAAAAAAAGTTTGCCTTATGTTTGGGAACTTATGGTTGTTCAGTTTTATTATGTACTATGTAGATCCAATGATATATTTTTTTAAGGAACTTAGTCAAACGCTTAAGAAATCATAATAATGTTAGGGTTAGAGTTGTCCTCGTTTTGAGATCCCAGCGTGCCGCGTAGGCCCCGGAACTTTTACTTTTGCAAAGTCAGCAGCCCCATCTTGTAATTTTCGGATTTCCACGCTCTCCCGTCTTTTGATTCAAGTGGTGAAAGAACACGCTGTCCCTGGAAGGAGGCCGGTGCGCCTTTTTTTTTCCCCCATGGAAAAGTCGAAAAAAAAAATTGTGAAACATTTCAAATACGAAAGCTAAAACCGAGAACCCTAACGACGTTTGTGCCATTAAAGTCGATTCGTTCAACTGTTTAAGTTGGGTAAAAAGTCATAAGAGGAAAATACATTACAGTATTAAGACTGAAAAAACGCTTTAATGATCTCCTTTCCAGTCCTCTTGGCGCCGATGTCCCTGTCCCTGTTCCAAAACACGGAGGAGGTCAGACCCCAATATGGACTACAGTCTGTTTCCAACACGTTGTGTAGCATTCAAAGTCCCACTTTAAATAAAACGGAGTCTATAAATTGGCCTATTATGCACATCTGGGTAAAAATACAAAAATAAAGGCGTAGTGCTTAGCAGGAGTTCTTATAATGCAGTTAAGCAGTAATTGCCTCTTGTTTCAATTCATTTGCTCTTAATTTGAAATGATAAAAATGTCACAAATAGATAAAGCATTATATTTTTTACTCTCCTGGTATGCTGAGGGTCAAACTGACCCGTTGAAAGTTCATGTAAATATTGAATTTTTCAATTTAGGATTCATGCTCAGATTAATGTATGATCAACATAGCCTTTAAAAAGGCATTTGTAGGCAGATTTTAAATGTTTGCAAATGTTTTCTTGATAAGAAAGCAAAACCTGGGTCTAAATGACCCCACGATTGTATTGCTTTTCCCAAAGTTAGTTATCGGGATTACACACGAGAAAAAATAAATCCTCAAACTTTTGTATAGTTACTCTGTTTTTATGCATCTCCGTATGCTTGAATTGATGGGGTTGGAAAATAAATGTCAATCACGCTGAAGTGAACACTGATTGGCTGTCTTTTTGTTTATTCTAACCTGATAGGAAGACATGAAAATGCAATATATATATATATATATATATATATATATATATATATATATATATATATATATATATATATATATATATATATATATATATATGCGCCAAAACGGGCAAAAAGTAATGGCAACTCACATCGGGGTATGATGCCAAGATAGGAAATCTTTTATTACAGAGAAAAAAAAACTTTTTCTTCCAAAATATAGAAATCTGTACAACTTCCAGACAATCAATTTACATGAACTGTACAAATTTACAGCAGTTCATCGCAATATACCCAAGGAAAGAAAAAAAAAATTAACACGATAACAATGACATGAGATCACAAGCTTTTTCTTCTTGGGTAAGCTCAGATTTTTTTGTCTATTTTCTGTTTTTTTATACGTAAATAGAAAAAGGGGAAGAAAAAAAAGAAAATGAACAAAAGCAAGGATACGTCTATGATTACAGATTGTGGAAACTATTTTCTTGAAAAACCAAAACAACTTTGGTCCTTGCCAACACTCTTTAAAAATGGCTTCACTTACAATAAGCGTTACTCATGTTAAAAGATGACTTACAAAAAGGAACACATCCAGAGATAGATTACAAAAAAAAAAAAACTCAATTATTGGCACTTCCCATGTGAATGTTTCTGCACTCTACCATTGCTTGTACAATTATGATACATTCTACAAAATGTAAAACACCTCAAATGTGAAAGTGGCAATTATTCAACGATTCGATGACAATATGGACAACAGCAAAAAAAAAACAAAAGAAAAAAACATTGTTCCCTTTCTGTATCACGTCTTAACATGCTTAAGCTTTTCCTAAGAGTCTTGTTGAATGTCCCAGGCCTGAGTTTGGCAATACATTCCAGGAGAGACTCCTCACATCTCCAGAAGAAAACGTTTGACATTTTAGTGCATTTAATGTGCTATTTTATCTCTGACTTCTGTAAGCTATGTGCGCACGAGCTGAATGGATGCCATTGTTACTCCTCCCGAGGACGTGAGCCATTTTTTTTTTCTCTCATTTGCGGCGGTAATGGTTGAGAAGGAGTCAAAGGGGATTTGGTTATATTCTCAAATTTGGGGGTCTTCAAACTGATAAAAGAGATCTAAAAAAAAAAAAAACGAGAGGGGGGGGGGGTCTACCAGTGTTGCCATAAAATACAACTAGCATAACGTGTGACATAGGAAGTGGTGGAGGAAAAACACTAAACCAACTCTGAGGAATACATAAAATCGTGTTTTTGGTTTTTTTTTATTTTTTTTTATGCCACACAGTGCTGACGAGCAGATCACCAGAGAGTGAGGCAAATGGGGGTGCAGTGCGTCAAAGGCTATAGCTCGATTACCCATGATCCTCCTTAGGAGAGCGTTTAACCCCTGGGTGTCATCATTTCCCGAATGTAAACTTTGCCATCAAATGAATTCAATTTATGAATGAACGCATTGTGTTGTTTTAAACCCCTTCCGGTTTTGACAATCTATAGTCATTTCGAGCCTCCTGTAGTTTTTTCTTAACGCAGGGGTGTCAAACTCATTTTAGCCGTGGAAAATGTACTCCCAAATGGGCCGGACCAATAAAATCATGGTATATATTTATATTACTTTCAAACAACAACTTCTGATTAATTATTCTTTTTTTAATACTGTCCAAAGTAGTACAAGCACAACATCGTTATTAATCTTAAAACATTAACATTACTATTAAAAAAAAAAAAAAAAATCATATCTCGCGGGCCGGATTAAACATGTTCATGAGCCAGAATTGGCCCGCAGGCCATATGTTTGACACCCATGCCTTAATGTGTCTAAATCAGGGGTGGGCAAACTTTTTAAGTGGAGGGCCGCAAAGGGTTCTCAAATTTAACAAAAGGAGCAGATGGATGGAGTGTTTTGATTTTCCAAAAAATAAAGCAGGATATTTACAAAACATGAGGTTCTCTTTTGGGGAAATTGATCCACTTTGCGATGAGGAGGTGTGCAATTTGCAATTTTTGTTTCGTAAACTTCAGTACTGTCGAATTGTATACGTTGATAAAGAAAAAGGGCACTTAAGTTTGACTTAAACTCATTTTTGTCAATGTGTAGTTACATTTTCTGCCGCGGGGCCGTCGCGACTGTAAAGTTAAATAAATTTTAAGTACGACCGTTGCATATTTACACATTTTGAAAGTGGTATTGATAACAATAAAAAAAAAACAACTTTCACGGGCCACGTAAAATTATCTAGCGGGCCAGATCTGGCCCCTGGGCCTTATGTTTAAAACCCGTGTCGTAAATTTTGTCTTGTTTTGGCAAACGTTTTCAATGAGGTCCTTGGAAATTTTGCTTTCCCGAAAGGGCTCCCTAACTACATCAATGCCCGAGATCAATGGCCCAAAATGGCGGAAATGAACACCGAGGGGTTAAAGAGCCAGCCTGCTGTGATGGATGCAGCCCCAGAACCAGGTGTGGTTTATGCATGTAAACAATGATGCTACTCAGTAATTCAATGCAGCGCAATCCAGTGAGATGAAAAGGAGACAACAACGCTACGGTACCCTCAATAATTCATCCTCCTTCTTCCGAGTTTCTCGCTAGCTCGCCCCCGCCACCCGCTCGAGTGTGTTTGTGCTGGTTTCGTTTATCCGTCAACGTGAGGGGGGAGGGGCGGAAGGCATCCAGGTGGGGATGCCGAGCACTTTAAGAGCGGGGAGGGCCAGAGGGATTTTAGCTGCCCTGGACAAGAGTCCGGCCCTGACCCTGCCCTGCTCCTCTATCGCAAAACGGGCGATATGCGTCACATGAAGTCTACCTGCACAATCGCGCTTAGTGTGATGTCAGGCTAGCAGTGCTGGCGTCGCTTTTGGCCGAAAGGGAGGTCTGAGGGGGCGCGTGTGATATGTGGCGCTCGAGGCACTGGAAGTCGGACGAGGGGGAGGGCGAAGCCGCCGGGCCGCGTGCGCGAGGGCGGTCGAGACCGCGGCGGTCGCTCGGAAATCGCTAATGGCTCATAATCTGAGAAGAGGTAAGGCAAATGCACCTCCAAAGCTTATAAAAGGACTTCCCTTTGAAAAAGTAAGGGCCCTTGGAGATCACTGATGTGAAAGGCTGACAAGGCCTGGTGTCGCTTTCAAAATTCAAGTCAAAAATGAACATCTGACAGTCAGTGCTCCGCGCCCCGTCGCTATCAGCTTCACAAACAGTGCCGCCAGAACGCCGCGGCTTCTCGCCTACCGCCAACAAACATCCTCCATCTTCGATCAAAAGCTCTGAAATGTTCACAAATACAGTGTAAAGAATGCTTTTGAAATCCAGAGTCTCGTACTCCCCGTTGGACGGAAAGCCATCCATGCCAAGCAGAGAGCTACAGTATTAAACAAAAACAGATGAGGAGGGCGAAAAAAAAGATGTAAAAGTTGACATTCGAATGGATGGAATGCAGGCGATTTTTTTCTTTTTCTTTTTGTTTTTTTTTCTAAAAAGTACACATCCCACACAATCTAACGTCAAAGTGCATTCAATGTCAATTCTCGCAGATTTGGGTAGAATTGGCCCCTCCCCCTTTGCTACACTTTGAAATTTTGGCGAAACAGGAGATCGTATGGTGAAGGAAAAGGAGGGCAGGCTTAGGAACTTGATTGTGAATTTCAACAACATTCATGAATTTGAGGGGGGGTGTCAGTTTATCTGGACTTCCCCCAAAAAGCTACACATAACATGAATGATGGGATTGCAGCCGACACACTGGTATCCATAGGTAACAGGTGTCACAAACATTTGCACTTCCGTATTGGCTTGGAGTAAGTTAAAGCCATTGAGGGCGGGAAGTCAAGGTTAGATCCACTCAAAAAAAAATCAAAAAAACAATTGGGTCAAAAATAACCCAAATTGGGTCTAAAAGGGACCAACGCATGTATATTCATGACACTTCAAATGTTTACATGTGTAATGTTGGGTTATTTTGTACAAAACAACCCAAATTAGGGTTCATCTCAATTCTCGGTTCATATCGCCCAAAAAGCTGTTTTGCATACAAAAAACAGTCGGGTTCAAAATATTTTCGACAATTTTTGAACAAAATGACCCTGTTTTAAGGATGTATTTGTGCAAAATAACCCAGGAGGTTGGGTCATAGACCCAAATACTGAGCTGGTCCTTTTTTGACCAATAATTGGGTTATTTTAGAATATGTACCCAACTTTGTGGGATAAATGGAACACCCAATAAGTTGATGCAACTTATTTTTTTAGTTTTGGCGCATACATGTATTGAATAACCCAGAAAAGAAGCCTCAAATCGGTTGGCGTGAAGGCTATTTCTTTTGCCTCGACAGAAATGAACAACCCACAAATGTACCCAATTTTGGGGTTGTTTTTGTGACAAATTTTTTTCAGTTAAACAAGCCAAAAAGTCAGTCTCTTTTTGACCCAATCATTTCGAGAGTGATGTAAAGATTCCCTGAGGTCCAAAAGGGGATTTTTAACCTAACCTTTAACTTCCTCCTCATCTAGCAAGCGCCAATATTGAACGTCGAGGGGGATAAATCGAGGAATAAATTCCGTACAATTTGGCTTTTATTCTTTTTTGTTTTTGCTGTGGTGTGTTTAGCATGTACCCATAGTAACCACAAGAAAAGTGCAAAGTCAATGCTGACAGCCTACTGAGGGATGAAGCTGATCAGTCGGGGGTGGGTGGGGTTGGGGTTGGGGGGGGGGGGGGGGGGGGTAGCTGCCCCAACAGTTCCATCTCCACAAGGACTCTCCTAAAAAAAAATGGAGTACCAAGCTAATCCAATGACACAACAGAACAGATGATAATGGGGGGAACGGGTGGTGGTGTAGGGATATATCAAACCTACAAGGTTTCCATCACCATCACTTTAGAACACATCCTGTTTTGTTTTTCTTTTCTTTTTTTTCCTTTTTCACAATTTCGTTTCATATTCTTAGCTTTAAAAAAAAGGCTGGCCCTGATCCAGTCATATGTCGACCGGCCAAGGCGCGACCCCGAACGACGAGCAGGCCCGGCCCAAAGTGCGCACCGTTTAACTGGACACGGTCATCATGTTGTAGGCTTTGGAGGGACTGGCTCTGCCCAGCACCATCAGTTCCTCCTTGCAGCTGATGTGGCTTTCCACCATAGGGCTCCCCGAGCCGCCGCTCCCCGAGGGCGAGCTTGCCACCCCCGTTCCCGGCATGACCGTGGGCACGGGCTGCGATTCGTACAGGACGCAGATAGAGCCGTCCTCGCCGATACGGTAGGATACCTCGAAGGGGTCCACCCAAAGGGTGAGCTCGCTGGGCAGTAGCAGGTAGAGTTGCTGGATGGTCAGGCCGATGCGCTGGCCCGCCTGACCCACCAGAGGGTCCATCTTGTGGTTGATACGGATGCAGCGGTACCCTGAACCTTTGCAGGGCCTGTCCGGGAACCAGTGGTGCTTGTATTGTTCTGCCGGGACGCAAAGGAGAGGAGGACAAAAGTTGAAATGACCGTATTTCTCAAGTCCAACTCGCAATTTGAGTTTGGAATTTGTACAAAAACCGGATTTTACGTCTGCTCCTGCTTCCATAATCAAAATATGGAAAAATTCAAAATGCAACCGTTCTGACAGTTCTATGTGATTGCAGCCGGATGTGAGACACTTTGTATACAAAGGGCATTTTTTTTTCCAAATTTTGGACCATAGAAAACCATTATAATGACAATTTTTGAGATGCATATTAAAAGGATTTATTACATTGTTTTTCCTACGATTTATGCAATATTCTGTTGAGCGGCGGTCAAACTGTCAGCAAACAGAAATTTCATGTTGATTTGTGTTTCGCCTCAAGAAAAGTCGGGGGTGGTAGAGACCAGTAAATGGATTTGTTTTAAAGTTTCTCTACTTTCAGGTATTTTACCTTGTAGATTAAGTAACATACTTTTGCATAGGCATAGATGCAAACATTGAAAATGGTGTTGCAGTAATAAAATGATTTCATGATTTTCATTTTAAGCCTTGTACATGACAGGATATTACTTCCATTCCAATTAATATTATTCAAACACAGATATGTGGTGATATAATGCACTGTTCCTATCACGGCATTAAACAGTATTAAATTTGATTTGCTGATGCCTTCATGGACCCTCACTTGAGAACTGTTACTTTAGACCTTGCTAGTCTGTCTCAGGTGGTTAATGCCTTTTGTTGTTGTAGATAATTAGACTGGATCGGGCTGTACAGTTATTGTCAGGGTACATCAGCACAGGCAAGCGGAGAAAAACAGCACCACCTGTTATGCTCCTGATAAGCGGCTATAAAACAGGCGGCCCTGTGTGTACGTGACAAAAAAAAAAAAAAAAACTCGTTGAATTGCACAATCCCTCCCCCGGCTGCCGTCAGTGTCACAAAGTCTCCCATGACTGGCTGAACAAAAACACTGAAAGTCCAAGTCTCAGCCAGCCATCTGGGAGGCGTGGCTCCGCCCCTTCTTAAAGAGACAGGATCCTGTTTTTGCGGAAGTTTTTTCCACAGTGACGCCATCACTTTCAGTTCCCCTTGGGGTTCGACTGAAAAGTGTTGACTGTCGCTTGGGCGTATGAGGAAGAAAAATGTTTTCAATCCTCTTGACCCATTCAGATTCTCGATCTAGGGCTTTTTATTTACAGAAGAACAGAAATTAAAAAAAAAAAAAAAAACGCCCCTCTTGTTTACTTGGATGGAGCTCATCCATATTAAATTCCTCTTGATGCAGACGCCATTGTAACCAAAGAATTAAAGTAGGCTAGAGTGCAGGGCACCTGTATTCAACAACAGGGGTAATAACATAATAAACCCCACCCTCTCCCCCTGCCTTTCTGAGGCCTGTAATGGAAAAGCACTGGAGGATCTGTCGGGCAAAGCCACAAAAGACATCCACCTCTAAACCCCCGGAGCAGCTGGGATTGGGATCAGCCTATTCTTAATAACCAGGACATGGGGGGGGGGGGGCGCACTTAACAAAAAGACACTTATTCTCACCAAAAATGCTTTAGGTGAGTGTAGGGCATGTCCGTGGTTGCAAAGAACGATCTTAAAATGCGGTCTTCTCCTTTTAGACACTATAGAAAACCGGGGGGGAACTCAATTCCCGTACATGTTGAATCTATTTTCAGCCCCCCTCCCCGATGACGTCACATCCACCCCCTGTCCTGCTATAGGCTCCAACAAAACACCCTCCCTCCACCGGGATCCATTTTATAGAAACTTTTTGTTTACAGGCCAACCCCTTGTTGGTTTTCTTTTCCTGTGACAAAACAAGACTAATAGTCTCAACAAATCTTATCTATGAAAACAAAGATCAAGCACCAATAATGTGCAATTTTGCTAAGCCAAAACACTACCACGCATAAATTACAATTGTTCTAAAGGTCTTAAATTTTACTGCCGGATCGGTGGGGGATCTGGAAATCTAGGTCATCATCTGCTTTTCCATACGTGGAAGTGAAGCAGATTTATAACAGCCGGGTTCAGGAAAAAAAGACCTTAATTCCCCCAAGTAGGACTCGTTACTCTAATTATATGGATGAACATGCGCAAGATGGCGTCATAAATTAATCTTCAAAGTTTTAAGCTGTTAAAATGACAAAAACAAGTCATCGAATGATCGGAATTCAATGCTTTCATGAAATTCCATGGCTCGTCCTCTATAATTACAAGAGCTATTATGGGTGTTTGATAATTATTTAATTATAAATGAGTTTGCATTACGTAATTGTGCAGCGTCTGTTGTCGAGATCCGCGCACTTCCTTGTCCCCCCCCCCCCCCCCCCCCCCCCCCCCCCCCCCCCCATTTGTCGCCTCCTCCGTGCGCTCTTGGTGGCGCTGATAGTGAGAACAAAGAAGGCTTCTTTCGACTTTCACGGTCCGACCACAAGCCGAATTCAGAGCCAATTTCGGCGCCGATTAAAAATAAAAAGAAATTTAGTGAGAGATGTCTACACACTCCACGGTTTGCTCAATGGGATATAAAACAAAGAAGGGGTTTGGCTCACCTGACAAAATGTCCTGTAGACTCTGGCTGAACGTTTGGACTTGCCGATCGTTTACGTGTCCTTTTACCCGCAGAAATCTCGACAAAAATCCCACGGCGGCGTTGATCTCTGGTTTCATGGTTCCCCGGGCGCAAAGGGTATGCATTGAGGAAGGCCTGTGTGCGCTTTTTTTCTGGTCACTGCGCGCTCGTCGGTGCGTCTTTTTCTCCACTTTCAGCCCAGATCCAAGTGCGCTTGGTTGCTGTGCTCATTTAAGGGCTCAGTGCGTCGCGGTAGGCGCTTTTGTTTTCCTCGCGGAGCTCCGATCGACAGAAGCCTGTTGGTAAATAAATACCACGCAAAAAAAAGAGGGGGGTGGATCTTCAGATGGGGTCCTTCGGCGCTCCTCTAGTTCCTCCCTCTTCACTGCCCTCCTCCAAAGTGACGCGAGTCTATGGTGGAGATATTTTATACCGCCCCCCTCCCTCCCTTTCCATCCCCCCCAGAGGCGACGACACAAGCTGCTACAGCAACAACATTTCACCAATGGCAGGCCCCGCCAGCCTCTGACGAACCACATATAGGAGGAGAGTTGCGCCTACGTCACCGGTTCTGGAAATAAACACAATCACATAGCGTGAAGCCGTGCTGCGTTTGGAGGCTGTCGGTTTTTGGAGCTGTGGGAGAAAACGGACAACTGTTTTTGTTTTGCGCCGAATAAGCAGTTTTGGGGACTGATGCGTTTCTTTTTCTTGTAAGGTTGTATTGTGATGCAGTGGTTCTCAAATGGGGGTACTTGAAGGAATTTCAGGGGGTACTTGAGATTTTAAATGAAACAAACACGTGCAAAAATCCTTTAAAAATATTTATTGAAGTCATCGTTTCAGGAAAATATACGTTGATTAAAAAACAGAAAAATATTCAACTTTTGGGATCATAGTAGAGATGTGTTCACAAAAATCAGTCATTAACTTGACAGGTAACGAGAGGTGGCACATAAGAGTTGGGTTGAAGCATTCTAGTATGGGGGAGAATCTGGCTTTCTTTTTTTAATTACCTCAACATAAAATGTGCTGATGAACTGAATGTTTTCCTAAAAAAAAAAAAAGTATGCCCAGGGGTAGTAGTACCCCCATTTGAGGTTGTGATACCACTTGCGGTGGTCCGATATCTGAAGGGCGGGTCTAGACAAGGTGGAGTCTTTTGATTGGTTTTCAAGATGTTTGTTCCTCTTGAACACTACCTGATAACGTGCGAGTTTTACAGTCGCTTTTCTATTGTTTGCTTTTCTAATCGGTGAATTCAGTGACGTCATAACAAAACTCCGAGGGGCCAAACTCACCTAAGTTTACGACCTTATTTTTTCAGCTCGGTCAAGCGAGACAAAAACAAGAAGTTGGGCTGCCGGTGTTTACATTTGTGAGTGACATCACTTTTCCTGCGCTCTTGACAGCGGAATGTTCTTGAGACGGGCTAGGTCGCAAGCCAAACGTCGCGTTGGGGCATTGGAACCGTGTTGTCAGGCAAAAGTGGGAAATGAGTGGAAAAGTACAAGCAGAAGCTCCACCTTGTTGCTGCAAACAGTCATGGTGACCCGCTGAGTGCTCTCCGCAATCATCGCGTAATCAATTGGAGCACTCAGCGCCTCGGCCCTCGTGTCCCGAAAGAGTGCAAAATGTGCTCGTATATAACACGCCATTGCTTCTTATTCATGTACCCCCCTGAAAAATATTTTTTCATCCGGCGCCAAGCTGATTTATTCAACTTTGTAAGTACCGTATTTCTCGGCGTACAAGTTTTTTCAACAGCATAACCAAACAGATTTTATACACGCGTCTGTGTTTGAATAATTTAATCATTTTCTTGTTGATGCGGCACTTTTTGCAGTGTAGTCTTCTAAAAAAAAAATCCGTGGAATTGACAGTAAATTTGCGTTATTTTACCCCCGATAATTACCGTAGTTCTCAGAGTACAGGGGCTTCTCGGGTTACGACGGTCTCGACGTTTCGAGGTTACCAACGCACGCGGTAAACTATCGGCCATTACTATGGAAGTCAAATTAGATATTAAGCGTTCTAAAAGCGCCAACGAACTAGCCGTTGCGCAAGAGAGAGACCGTTCGAATGCTCTATTCAACTTTTGGGTTTTGTTGACGTAATAAAAGCGGCGGTTGAAGCGTGGCAAAAAATGGCCGCCGCGCTATTTCTGGTTGCACGGCCCTTCAAAACAAGAGTCCTCTCCAAAATAAAAAGCGATGCAAGAACAAAGTTTTTCAGAACAAGAGTACAATACTTTACAGTACAATACATATCGAGTAATCTATTGATTTTAGTTATTTATTATGTTTTAGTTATTATTTGTATAGTGTTCGGACCTACCTTGATTATAAATGTTATTAATAACTGTTATTTTGAAAATGCATGAAATGATCTAACATAAAATCTAAATTTGAGAGCCACCATATAAAGCACAATAGCGCATTATCCACACAATGGCATTTCTATTTTTCATCCACACACAATGTGAATATTTTTTTAAATGTGCTAAATAATGGCATAACGCTCGCCCAATGCGATGACTCACTCGCTCACTGTGTTGTTAGTGACGTTACTGACAAGTGCTCACCTAACTGCAAGTTCACACATGTACTCACCCCCCACGCACAAAAACATGCCTAGAGTCGCAGTTTCGCCCAAGAGTTTCAAAGCGTTTGCACACCTGGAAAATTCACTTCACACTTCCATAGTGTTGTCAAAATTTGAGGATCATAATTCATTACGATAACTTTGCTCTTTCAAGCTACTACCTCTCCAACTGGAAAGTTTACATAGAGTTTGTAGGGTTTTTTTTGTGGTTAGATCGAGACTAATGAGAATAGAGCGCGTCGAAACTTGGACGGACTAGATCAAGATTTTTGAAGATCAAGCTCAAGAAACCAACAAGCTCCTGAAAAAAATCTTGTATTTGTTTGTGAAATGTTACGTTGGAACAAATCTCAAAATGAAGTAAATTTGTTGTTGCGATTTCTTACTGATCACAGCAGTAGTAGTCTTGACTAGTCCTGATCATAAATCCCAAGTCCACCTTGTCCGAGACCAAGTAAAATGGCTTCAATTTTGAGACGAGACCTTAAAAGGCCCGTATCATGGAAACCGAGCAGAAAATAAAGGACTTACGTTCTTGAGTCACAACGTAACGTCACAGAGGGGAGGAAGGACCACTTCTACACCGGGCCGTACCACCTGTGCAAGGGTAAATGCACACCCACCTTATCCGAGGAGAAGTTCATGTTTTATTTATTTATTTATTTTTATTCCAGGGTTGGGGAAGAGAGATTTTGTTCCGAGTTGGCCAAGTAAACAGCAAGGTTTCATTTATTAGTTAAAAAAATCTACTGTAAAAAACGTCCATGTAACAAAAATGTGTTTGGAGCACACTGCTGGACAATCAACGTTTGTCGTGCAAAACTCACCCGTGGCCGGAATTTAAGAATAGAAGTTTTCCCCAGGGTACTGTTTTGATAGGGTGAACGGGTGTTGCGCTATGTGGTTTCTTGACATGTGTTTTGCTTTGTTGGCTCTCCCAGTTCATTTTGATGTCAGCAAATTGTCTGTTTTTGCCTTTTTCGTTCACTGATCATTACGTTGGCTTTTTTTGGTTGTTTTTAGTTCGTCAGCGCCATTGAGTTTTCGAGCAACGTCATGAAGTGGGAGTCAAGGAGACGTTTTACTTCCTGGTTAAAAATTGTCAGAACTAAAGACAAACCTCAGATTTCAAAGGGAATTAAATCAAATTGTGTCAAAGTACGATTGAAGGAAGGAAGGAGGAAGTTCCTCTTTTTTATAGCATCGCAAGTATTGATTTTAGAGTCAACAGTTTTCAAGGACGTGAAAATAACTTTCCAACCTTTTGGTGTGCGCTTCCAATTGGATGTTTTGTGGAACCCCTGACATTTTCCACGCACACCTGGAAAAACCTTTTCGATATAAACAAAGCATACTCAGTTCCAGATGTCGACTTTTACATCCAACGCAACTCAACATAGTTTTGTGAAACGAGACTGTGCCACAATCCCAATTTTGAGGAATTTTCATAGCAACGTCGTATTGAATATGTCAGTCGAGAAAGAGAAAAACTTCAGTCCCTAACTTTCCTTTTTCATTTTTGTTGTTTGGGTAAATAGTGAAGCACCAAGGTGGGTACAAGGTCAGCGCTGCACAAGGGTGGGGCATCCTGCTTTTTGGCTTTAGCTCACATGAATGGAGGCTTTTAACTCCAAACCGCACGTGAGCAACAGAATGGGAAAGAATGTCGGCCGCTTAATGACGGTGCAGGAGGGGGAGGCGAGGCCCGGCGGCTCCCTTTTTCCCCAAAACACCGACGACGTGGAGGTGTATATGCGCATGCTCGGGCACAGCAGTGGGCTACACAAAGGCTAAGCTAACGTTCCCATTCAGATACCAGACTAAACAAAGCAGCCGCAAATGTAAACACAATGCCAACTCCTGAAGTTCTACAAGATAGTCATCTTTGTTTTGATTTGATGAAAGTGCGCATCGGTTTTGAAAACATTATAAGGTCATTTTAAGAACGTAAAAACTATCCCTAAAAAGTCAGGAATGCAACAAAAAGGGAAATTTCACGCTAATTAATCAAATCTGTGCAAATGCACTTGTAGTTGAGTGGGCTAAAAGCGGTGAGCTTGACTCACGTTTTCAAGTTGTGTATTTTGCCTTGTATGTCATAAAAACGACATATGTATGGATAGAGCTCATGCCACTGATCATCGAGTGGTTTAAAGAAAAAAAAAAACATTAAAAATGTTAGTTATCCAGCCCTCAAAAGCAGGTACCACATTGGTACAAAAAAACACGAGAGTCAAACTCGCCCAGATTGAATTAAAAAAAAATCTTTTAAGCAGAAGAACTTGTACTCTGAGAAATACGGTGCATTAAATTGCCATCAGCGTTGTAGTTTGTAGTTCAGTGGCAGCTTACCGCAGTGACACATAGCACGTTCCCAGTCATGCTTTGAATTCCCCTTCAGAGGAAAAGCAGTTAACTCATTAGTCACCCACACACACACTGAGATATAAATATGTAAGATTTGATGAATATTACATGGTGCGCTTCTCCCACTTTTATCTGGGACAGCTACTCGGGACGTAAAGTAGACGGCAATGTCGGCGTTGAAATGAACGTCACACGATACCCGCAGACTTGAGTGAATGTTTAACTCATGCTTATTTTTAGTCGGCCTGAAACGGACACGCAGCGAGGGACGGTCTGAGCGTTTCACTTACAGTCGTCTTTCAGCTCCCCTCCATAAAAAAAAAAAAGGATTTGACTAGAATTGTATTGTTCTTTTAATGACTATTTTAAAAGACGAGAATTCACGTTCATGGCACTGAAAGAGTGAATGTTAGAAATGTCTGGGATTGAATGTATGGAAAATGAAAAATATGTCTTTGGGATTGAATTTATGCCGTACGGATGTTTACATAACTGATATTTTAACTTTATTCGTAACAAATGCATGCAGAATTGTTCCCTTGGATCATGTATCATGTTTTGATGATTATATGGAGGTTAGCGCCCTCTGATATGGCTTTGTGTTCCTTGGAATTTGGCAAATAAATATATACTTATATGAACATCAAAGACTGATAGAACGAGAATGTTGAGCTTATCTTTTATGCTGATAAGATTTTTTTTTTTTTTTTTTAATCAAAGGCCACAGTCACAACGCCATCCTTGAACATAGCATTGCTAGCCCCGCCCTCTCGGGGAGAAAGATCTCGATCGTTCTGCAACATGGAGTCGGTGACTTCGCTCCCTCCAGTAAGTGACGCATGCTCCAGGCAGCTCTCAAAACAGCTGGGGCGTCATATTAGGTAGACCACGCCCACGCCGGCCGCCATTCACAGTCCGATGTGCGCAGCCGCGGAAATAAACGCTCGCTTTGCGGCGTCTTACCGGTGATACCTTGACCGCAGTGAAAAGTTGTGTTTACTTATGTGGGTAGGATGAGTCACAAATGAAGAATGTGTCATACAACTAGAAAACTGGTTTGTCAGCAAAGTTGGGTGAAATTCTATTGTAGTTTTTTTCCATGACCAAAAAGGGACACGTTTTGGCAACACCTAACCACTGTTGTAGAGCGTCCAAAGGACAAGACCGTAGACTTTTGTGGTTAAAAATAATTAGTGGATTCAATCATTTTTCAGGAAAATATACATTCATAAGACAGTAGGTTATTCCATTTCATTCATGCAGGGGTATTGTAATGGGTCCTGACTTTATGTGTCATGTGCCACCTCTCGTTACCTGTCAAGTTCATGATTTATTTTTGTTCCATCTCTAGTATGATACCAAAAGTTGAATATTTTTCTTTGGATAATTATTCATTTATAATTTTTCCTTTTTGAGAACAGGTCTGACACTATATATGGATTTTTTTTTTTTTTTTTTTTGGGGGGGGGACAAATATTTATTAATAATTTAGTTAATGATTTATTTTTGTGAGAACAAACCTGTGGACTCAAACTCAACCTTGGACATTGTGGACTTACTTGACTTGGACTCTGAACTTTGTTACACAGACTTGACTCAGACTCCAACGTTCTGGACTAGAGCGACTTGAACCTTGTGACCTTGGACTCGAACCTTATAGACCTGGACTTGAGCTGGACCCGATTGACTCGGACTCAGACGTCATAGACTCGGACTTGACTTTGACTCCAACCTTATGGATTTGAAGACTAATCTTGTGGACTCTGACTCGACTTAGACTCTCACCTTTGTGTCTGACTTGGACTCTATAACGCTGGACTTGAAAAACACCTTTGTATTCAACTGCAGTTAAATAAATAAACACCCGTAGAAAATATAAGGCTTCACATGTTCATGAAATAATCCTACGAGTTTTCAAAATAGACCCTCATCCCCTTCAGGAAATACATTTCGAGGCTAAAACAAAATAATCGTTTTGGGCAATCAGTTGCTAAAACATGCCCTTGAACTTCTAGGGGCGAGCACTGTTTGTTCCGTGTAGACACGCCCACCAGAATCAAGAAGGCTGACTGGCGTCACGGGGCATGCCGAGACTTGTCAGAGGTGCTGCGGTGGGTCTGTGTCAAGATAATGAAGCCCATAAAGCTCTGGTTTCGCTTTTTTTTTTGGACCCTCTGCAACCTTTAAAATGATCATTGGATAAAGGAGTTGAAATGTGGTGTTGCTGAGTTCTTTGAGGCGTGTGCCTCTTCTTGTTCTTCTGTATGTATTTTCCTCTTTTTTTGTTCCTCTTCTTTTTCCTCTTCTTCAGGTTTTACTTGTTCCTCTTTTTTATCTTCTTCATGTTGTTTTTTCTCTTTTTCTTCTTCTTCTTCCTCTTCTTGTTCTGCTTTTTGTTGTTCATGTCCCTCTTCTTGTTCTTCTTCATGTTCTTTTTCTTCTTTTTTGTCCCTCTTCTTTTTCCTCTTCTTCTTCTTCCTGTTGCTCTTCTTCAGGTTTTTCTTATTCCTCTTTTTGTTCTTCTTGTTCTTCTTCCTCTTCTTGTTCTTCTTTATGTTCTTTTTCCTGTTTTTGTTCCTCTTCTTCTACCTCTTTATGTTCTTTTTCCTGTTTTTGTTCCTCTTCTTCTTCTTCTTCTTCTTCTTCTTCTTCATGTCCCTCTTCTTCATGTCCCTCTTCTTGTTCTTCTTCATGTTCTTTTTCCTCTTTTTTGTTCCTCTTCTTTTTCTTCTTCCTGTTCCTCTTCTTCAGGTTTTTCTTATTCCTCTCTTCGTTCTTCTTCTTCTTCTTCCTCTTCTTGGTCTGCTTTTTGTTGTTCATGTCCCTCTCTTGTTCTTCTTCATGTTCTTTTTCCTCTTTTGTTGTTCTTCCTCTTCTTTTTTGTCTTCTTCTTTTTTTTCTTTTTCTTCTTCTTCTTCAAGTTTTTCTTGTTCCTCTTTTTCTTCTTGTTTTTATTCCTCTTCTTGGTCTGCTTTTTGTTGTTCCTGTCCTTCTTCTTTTTCTTCTTCACGTTCTTTTTTCTCTTCATAACGTGTTTTGAATTACGTTCGCAAAGTTTTCCCTCCTTTGGCTAGCCATAGTGGTGCCCAATACGTACACTGTGGTCAGAGCGTGATAGACAATAATATTACAACAATATTACCAAATGTTAGACCATTGTTGCAACCATTCTTCTGGGAGGAACTTCAAAATAAAAGCGCACACAGGCCGTTTGTTTCATACATTATTTGTTATGGTCCAGTTTACTTTGAAGTACTGACTGACTTTCTCACAACGTTTAGCTGTTTACTATAACGCAGTGGCATGTGGCTAAAAAAAAAAAGTAAAGTCGATTATTAGCCTGCGCAAAATGATCCCTTTGTATTCATCAGATGTTTTGACCGCTGAGGTTCTCAAGGCTGCAGCGACAGATAATCCCTGGTTGTCAGAACAGGCCCTTGTAGAAGCTATAGTATGACGAATGACACTAACATCACACTACTCGCCCCAGCTTTTATGATCCACAATCTGACAAGCCCCGCCCACATTGCAATGCCTGCACTAATTAAATAAGAAGCTGTGGTTGCACTCAGGATATTAAAGGCCTGCGGTGGCTGTACAGGTGCTGGAAAAGAAAGACGGAAAGTAATGGAAAGAAAATGGCTGTCACTGTGTTGGGCAGCACATTTAGTTTTTATTCATCTGGGGTTTTTTTTTTTCTTGGAGGTTTATTTGTATTTACTTTTAAATTCAGTTCCTGGCATGCAATCCTCTGACCGGCAGCAACGTCTTCACTTATTGGTTGGCTTAGGGAAAGCTTCTGTCCTGCTGTATACCACTGTAGGAAGCCAAAATGGCATTTTGAAGGACGAGCCGATAGCATCGCCGCAGGGGGCGCGCTTTGCTGCTTATCAGTCATCAGATAAGATGTGAGGAGATCAGTGTTTACCCAATGTTTTTTGCACTCACCCAGTGACGGCGGACAATATTATGCCTTGAATTTGCAAGGTAACAAGTCAAAAAGGTGACCTTCTCCTAATGATGTTTCAAGGAAAAAAAATGTAATGTGATCCACAGGCTTAATTTCCAAACAATGGCAGATTTGTAATCCTTATATAACGCCCTTCCCTACATTACCTGTTTTGAAGATTGACCCAGTATTTCCTGACATATAAAGGTTTAAATAGCCACACCTATTTTTGCTGAAAATGTCAAAGCGGAGATTTGGTGCTCTGCAATCAATAATAACAAGTAAACCCAGTTTTGTTAAAATCAACAATGGCTTTTTTGGGGGGGTGCTTACTTGGACATAGAATGGCATATGCAGTTTTTTTAAGGTAATATACACTTCTTGGTACAGTGAAATGAAGGGTGAACTGGAACTAAATGAAATATCCTTGCATTGCCCATTTTTTTATTGGTTAAATTCTAAAAATGTCTTTCGATGGAGTCTGCAACATTTTTTCTTTCTTTGTATTTTCCTCATAATACAAACCTGTTACAGCATTGCAGAGCATATCTCCACTTTGAAGATTAGCACATTACTTTTGCTACATTGACTTTTTCGGGACGTTTCACTCCCCCCCCCAAAAAAAATCATGTGCTCCAGCACGTGTCTTTATGAAGGCTGGCTCGTGGATGATCAAAGGTTTTTCCGAGCGTAATTGGCCGAGGCATCGGCATCCAAGCGTTTCTGCGGCTGAACGTCTTTGATGGCGTGAAGTCGAGTGTAAAAGACCCCCTCCTACCTCGTCCTCACTGCTAAGTTCATTTATTCATTTCCCCTGTGGCAAAATCCGACATAGACTTGGAACTTCCTCGCAAGCACGCTTTGAGATCAGGAAAATGACGACATGATGACGATTATTTCGCAATTAAGATGTCCAAGACACACTTGCAGAAACGTGCTTGAGGACGTCTCGCGGATCCCGCAACTAAATGTTCGCGCTCGGAATCCATCCACGTTTTCACAACCGCTACCTCCGTTAACACGAGCATTAGCCAAAGCGCCTGATACGCAGGTTCCCACCGCCATCAGAAAGATTTATGGGCCGGGGTCACGTTCTTGGGTGTTGCGACATTGATAAATCTTCGGAGTACAATGTCGCGAGGATCGCAGGAAGCCACAAAGGGGAGCGGAGAAATTACAGTAGCTTGAAATGAAGTCAAAGCTTCTGAGCCTCATTCAAATAGCGGGTCGCTTGTGGAGGGGGATTTAGTGTAGGAAGTGCGGCCAGAAAATGGCAGAACCAAAGATGGAAGGGAGCTGACCTACTTCAAATTGAAGTTGGACTCTACAAAGATGATAAGAGGGCTTTTTGCTAGCGTGTGGCTAATTCAAACCAGACCCAATTCAAACCAGGGTGTGTTTGGAAGACATATGCCGATGGAAGCTTTCAAGGCCAGAATATTACAATAATTTTACAAAAGATGGCTGAAGATCCTGAAGAACCTTGGATTTGTGACACTAGTTGGATTGTCTTCTTCTTCTTTACGCCCATGTTTATGTTTCTTCCATTTAATAATTTTGCTGTACAATAATTTGATATTAGCAGAAATGTGCCTTTGTACTTTTCTCGACCAAGATTTTTGGAGGTCCAGACCAAGGCAGGACCGACACTTCTGGCGGTCAAGACATAGACAAGACCGAGGCTTTTGCAAGACTTTTGTAGGCCTAAACCGAAACACAACCGAGACTTTGAAAATCGAGACAAGACGTGACCAAAACTTTCTGAGACTGAAACACCAGCAAGACTTTTGAAAATCAAAAAGAGGCATGACATGACTTTTGGAGTTCCAGACCAAGGCAAGACCAGGACTTCTGGCGGTCAAGACGGAGACAAGACCCAGACTTTTGTAGGTCCTGATGGAACATGACCAAGGCTCTTGGAAATCAAGAAGAGGCATGACATGACTTTTGGAGGTCCAGACCGAGGCAAGACCAGGACCTCCGGCGGCCAAGACAGAGACAAGACCAAGACTTTTGTAGGTCCAGACCGAAACACGACCAAGACTCTTGGAAATCGAGAAAAGACACGACCAAGACTTTTTGGGTTCCTGACCGAAACACGAGCAAGACTTTTGGAAATCAAGACGGGACATGACCATGCTCTTTTTGAACACATATCTATTTTTTTTTATTGGGTTACAAATCAAAAAGATATATATCCTTAAAAAGTGGTCTTGAGACCAAGACCAATCTGGAAAATCACAAGACTAGAAGTCAACATTTCCAATTTTTTTTTTTTTAAAGTTTGCATTACATACAAATACAGAGACCTTCACAGTTCAAGCCATCATCTGACCGGACTGCAGCGCTAATCCATCTGTCCTGCTAACTTCAGATTCGTTTGTCTTGTTGCTGTGGTTTTCCTTGCTTCCTATTCTCACGGAATACTTCATCCATATGTCATTATATGTCACATGGCGAAGATTAATAGTTGGTAAATCAAAACAAATATTGACCAGAGGAACCTGCATTGATGTATGGCGGAGGCCTGAGGGAACGTCTATGGTTTTGTTCTCTTGGATGAATTTGGCAATGAGACAGGAACACCAGGTGGGTCTTTCATCTTCCAAGATGACTGCGCGTCAGCCATTTTGTCCTGCAGGAGTAAATACATCACTCCGACAGACATAGTTTTTATCAACCAAAAAAAAAAAAAAAATCAGTCGTAAGTCAGGCAAGCATTCCATTCACGGAAACATCGTCGAGCTAAATATAAAACGAGAAGATGATTAGCTTATTGGCACAAAAAAACAACAACAACTGGTTGGGCAGTTTCAGATTCCTCCGATTGCAAAACCAGTCCTGGATTTACGAGAATAGAACAAGAGGTGTCGGGGGAGGGGGGGCTTGCCCTGGACACATCTCGCAGGATCAACACGAAGGTCGCGGTAATATCATCGAAGGCGAGTGAGAAACTGTCCATACACGTCTTCGATATCAGCATGGTCTCTCATCCCTCTCCAGATAAGATCCTGAAAGCGGATCTCAATAGCAACCCCTGCTCGGCTTTGTGTCCATCTGGGAAATAACGCGCCAAACGGAGACGCGCCATGATGTCATCTCGCCGATCGATGGTGCCGCGGGGCCGGCTCGTTGCGCCTTCCGCTAAATTTATTAGAGTCATACGCCAAGGCCGGTCTCTCGGGTGAAAGCGAGTGTCTGCTTTCGGAGACGTGGACGGAGCTTGGTCCAATCGTCAATATCGTGATCGCAAGTTCCAGGATTTAGATTCGTCGCTCTCGACCATTTTTCAATGATGTGTGAGCTTTCAGCCATCCGCCCACTAGCCAGTAACAAATGGACAAAAATTGTAAAAAAGAAAATGCCATGATAGCAGGTATAACCGTGCTGTATATTTATATATTTATGAAATTGAAATATATATAAATATATATAAATATATATGAATATTTATAAGGTCATAATTAGAGCTGAAGACTTTTGAATTGTGGGAGTCCAGGCTAAGCCAATCCTTGAAGTCATTGAAAGGCTTGCAAATGTCATGTTGGCCACTAGCGCCACCCGGTGTTTTTGTTGTCTCAACGCAAAAAATGCTACTGCGCCTTGTTTGCGAGTTGTCGTTGAAAGGATGAATGCAAAAATCAGGGGAAATGCATGATAATACGTCGGGTTTTCAATGTGTCCAAAATTGACAAAATCTCCAATTTTGAATGGCAGTAAATGAGCCCGACATGGGCTGAATATAACACTTATAGTGTGTACTCCTCAATCGCCCATTTGTAAGCATTTAGAAGGGACATCATGTGGCAAAGTTGTCATATTTTGACAATCTATGCAATATTTTAACCTCCTTGTGTTAATTTTTGTATGTTTTTCCCTGATATTATTCATCGAAAACGTCAAAAAACCCGAGTTGGGTCAAAATCTTTCAACATAAAAGTCTTAGGATTGTTTTGTGGAACAGATTAGGCTATTTACATGTAAAAGATGCTTCTAGTTTCATCTGAAATCTTAATATCAGTGTCAAAACTTCATGTTAGCTGCTGCAATAAGGCTCAAAAACATGGGAATGAATCTTAAAAATGTAGCGTTGGAGTGTACATGCTTTATGTAACATGATGTGGGCTTCGGGTGCTTGAAGCTATCACTGGAAAGCAGCCAAGGTTGAGAGTTAGAAAAAAAAAAAAAAAAACCCGGCCCGACAGAGATTACCGGAATGCATCCCAAAGTCACACGGGTGTCGCGGCTAAAGGGATAACGACAACCGTGACCTGTCAACTGCCCTGTGTGTGTGTATGTGAGCGAGTGTGTGTGTCGCTTATTAGCCGCGTAGGGGTCATAAGTGTTGTTTCTTTTCCTGATTATAATGCAGAATGGGTCACACTTCTGAAAAGCTAATTACATGTCGGAGAGCGATTTCAAGTTGACCTTCATGCTTGGTAACCAGTGTGACACACACACACACACACACACACACGGCACATCTATGTTGCCGTAAGATTAGCTTTCTGTGTGACACGAATGTTCATATGGACAGTTTTTTGCATATTTTGGTACTGCAATTTCCGATGAAATGGCAATAATGTATCTTGTTCGACCTTTTTAAATGTGTACTTTATTTTATTTTATACTATAAAAGCTATACAGTTTATAGCAGGGGTGTCAAATGAATTTTTAGCTCAAAAGAGAGAGAAATTTGAGGTTATAAGTAGCATTTGACGGGCCACATAAAATTATGCGGCGGAGGGGATTTGGCCCCCGGACCTTGAGTTTGACACCCCTGATCCTTTTTTTTTCCCTTTTTTTTTTAAAGAAAAAATGTTGTTTGTTTAACCCCAAAATTTGTAAAAATTGAAGAGAATTTGGTATTTTAGCGAGAAACTTGAAGTCATAATTAGCATTTGGTGGGCCACATTAAATGATGTGGCGGCCCAGATTTGGCTCGCGGGCCTTGTGTTTGACACCTGTGGGTATGCCTGTTTTGTTTTGTTTTTTGTTTGTTTTTTTACGACATTGAGTCAGGCATTTTTTTTGTTTTCATGACCATGTTATATAGTGAGGCATTTTCCTCTTTTTTTTTGTCGTGTTTTTTTCGCTTTGTAGATGTTTATGATGTCATTTGTTTACCGAAATCAACATCGTCACGTCTCTTCGGGGGAGGTCAATAAGTGCGCGGGGCTTGGGTAGAACTCAATTGACCTACATTGCAGACATAATCGACAATGGATGAGCGTCCACACACACACATACACACACACAAGGCCTTGTCACTGCACAACAAAAGCTACGACAACCCAACACACATCTGTCTCGCCGTCATAATAGCCAGCTTGTTATTAGCCGTCTAGCCCCGACCCCCGCCGGGCAGCCCGCAGAGGGCTCAAACGGGGCCTTTTATTCGCGCGTGGTGCCAAACAAGGCTGGCACAGAGCGGGAACGGCGTGGGCGCGTGGGAAAAAGCGTGGCTCCACTCGTGATCCGCCACGAAGCGCTCGGAAAAAGGAAAAAGTCACCCTAGGAAAAAAAACAAAAAAAATCCCACGAGTCCTTTTTCCTTTCAGATTTACACATTCTGATCTAGCATTTACCTCCCCCAAAAAAATCGACCTTTTGCAAAAAGAGGCTCTATCTCAACTCTTACTGGTTTAACCATATTTTCTTAGTCAACATATGAGCTCATTCAGTAGCCAAGTGGGACACGGACGCGGTGGAACATAGAGCGTATTCATCAGCGCGGCCCTTACAGGGGCGTGCGATTTGGCCTTCCCAACATCTGTTGCGCACCAACTGACCTCTAGATGACACACACATATGCACAAATCTGTTTGTTGCCTCACGGGCAGCGAGCTTTGGTTCCGCAAACAATTCGTCTCCCCCGAGCAAAACAACACTTGATCGAAAGGGGAACTTGCGCTTCCGAGACGGAAAACAAGTCTTTGTAAGATTTTTTTTTTAAATCACAAAATGTACACTTTGATATGCTTAAGCAAGAAAAACCGACAACTGCGATATGCAGAAGTGAAACATTTGTCATATTTAGCACACATCTGTCTCCTAAATTTGGTGTGGGTGTCATCTATCCGTTTCTTGTGGGCTTTCTGCCATTAGCGTTTCATAGCCTAGCAACTTCTTTCTACTGTAACTGTCTGGCCTGTCCTCCATACAAACGACAGGTTTTTTTTTTTTTCTGAAAGCACGTTCAATTGACAGTAGAGGCGCAGGTTCTGTTACAGCTGTTTCTTGCATACTAAATTAGCGAGCTAGCAGCGGTCCTGTTCCATATAGTACTCCCTGTAAGTTAAAATCAGCCCATGTCAGGTTCATTTACTGCCATTCAAAATTGGAAATATTATCAGTTTCGGAAATATTGAAAACCTGATGTTTTATCATGCATTTCCCCCAATTTTTGCATGAATCTTTTCAGCGGCAACTCGCAAACTGGGCGGCGTATAACTTTTTTGTGTCGACACCCCAAAACAACCACATGCTGCCAACGTATGACATTTGCAAGCCTTTCAGTGACTTCAGTGATTGGCTTAGCCTGGACTCCCATAATGCAAAAGTCATAATACTCTAATTATGACGTGATAAATATTCATAAATCAATAAATAAAAATTACCCGGATAGTTCCAGCCCAGTTGTTTGCGTTTGCTTCATCCATAATGAGATTTTGATTAAATTTGAGGATTTCTCATGGAAAACCGCCGCAAAGAGGAGAAGCATTGGGTGGTAGCCAAACAGTGTTGGGTTGCGGCACAGCTCTCGTAACACATTTGTTATGAGAAAACAGGGATCGGGGAAGGTATATCGTGTGCAGGAACAAACAAAGGTGTGTGTGTGTGTGTACAAGCATGAAAAACACACAAAAATGAAGGTCGGGTATTAGGGAACAGGTTTGACATACCCCTAGAAAACATCTAGCCAATCTCCACACCCACTAACACATTTTACACACGCCGTGTTGTTTTGCCGCAAGCCACGCCCCCTTCGGCTCACCTGCTATCAGAGGATTCTCATTGGTAAACTCAGATTGCGACATCCTGTAAAAGTTCATTGACCTCCGTGTTGATGCTTAGAACCAAGCTACTGTGACACAAGCGTGTCTTATTTGTGGAATTAAGGTACTTGAGTGTTGATCCAACATGGTAGTGCACAGCTGTAGCCTTTCATGGAAGCAAAAGTATACACAAGACAGGCGGACTTTTGTACAGGAGCAGGGGGAAGTGCAAAGAGCAGCGGGTGCAAAATGGCTCGAAAAATTTTCTTCATTTGTGCCCCATTGAGTATTGTTCATAAGCCTCCTAGGTGATTTTTTTTATGCTAGGCTGCTTGTCTAGACTGGCGGATAATTAATGGGGACCACTTTGGTGGTCTTCGGATTAAAGTCGGTCCGGTAAATTATGGGCTGCTGATACACATCAGCACCACATCTAAGTAGAATGCGCGCTAATCGGCGTTAGCATTATTACCTTCGTCCTAGTCCTT
Organism: Hippichthys cyanospilos; assembly: GCF_059441005.1. NCBI lineage: Eukaryota > Metazoa > Chordata > Actinopteri > Syngnathiformes > Syngnathidae > Hippichthys > Hippichthys cyanospilos. The sequence continues at coordinate 1,678,731 of NC_142390.1, read as the reverse complement.
TACAATGGATTTATCAACGTAGCATGACTCAACTTCTGTCACTGAGTTTTATCGATTTTTTTTTTGAATAGAACAGCATCCTATCTTCAACAGACACATCGTGTTTAGTGCTAGGTTCAGGCAAACTAGAGCATTTAATACACAACAAACAGGAAGGGAGACAACGAGGTTTTTTTTGTCGCGAGGAGAGCGTAAAGGGTTGTGGGAGACATCCGGCAACAATTTTAACAACCTGTTTGTGACAGTGAAGGGGATGCAGTTTACGAGTCCACGCTGCTGGCTTCTTTCCTAGTAAAGAAAAACATTGGGAAAAATGCAGTATTCTGCATTTCAAAATAATTATTGGAGGTTATGGAGGAGGGGCTGTCAAAACGGAGTTGTAAGAAACCCCGTAGGAAAAAAAAAGAGTTACTTTGTAAAGGTAAACATGAGGGTGGGACTTGGTTTGGGAGTTCGCTATCAGATGAAGGGCAGATTATGGGAGCGGCTGCATGGATGTAAGTGTAACCGCTGATGTTTATGTTAGCAAAGGGAGAAAATGGATGGCAGGTGTGTTTTAGGAACCAAAACATGAAGGGAATTTGCTGTAATTGAGTCCAAAAAGTAGACTTAACACAAACACCAGTACAAAAGCAGATTAGGGCCGTATAGTTGAAAGAAAAATATTTTTCTTAAACAGTTGTCTTTAGCGGCTTAAAATATCGTGTTTTTTTTAATTACTGTGATATAGAGAGATTTTAAGGTTGCATCATAAAATCAAAAAGTGGGTCATTATCATGTGTTGCATATGTTTACGACCTTGATGGGGTTTTTTTTTGTGTGTTTTGTTTTGAGAACTTCCTGTTATAAAGGCACCCAAACATTGATGACATCACTCGTTACTTAGCTTGGCAGCATTCAAGGACTTTGGATAAAAGATATACTCCAGAAATAAAAGAAATCAAAATGAACCCTTTCAGTGCCATGGATGAGAATTCTCGTCTTTTAAAATAATAATCCAAATAATCGTAAAATTCAAGTCAAATATGTTTTGTTTTTTACGGAGGGCAGCTGACACCCTTGACGAGTGCCAATTGAGCGCTGTAGTGATAACTGTGACCACTGGTTGGCAGTGTTTCCACAGATACAAAGAATTTTGGGGTGATGCAAGGAATAAACTAGTATCAAGTGTAGAATGGCCTTCAATCAGCTTTAAAAAAAACGAATAAAAAATATTATGAAATAAGATCAACTCCTAACCATAAACTAGCGCTTTGTTTTGGCGGATAATCTATTTGGAAATGCCATTAGTTAGAATTGTTGATGTTGGTGAGCAGGTGTTTGGGTTGTTTTGGTCCAGTTGCTCAGCAGTGGCATAAAGATGGCTCTTCAGGTCAGAGGTCAGGGGTGAGGGTTCAAACCGCTGTGAGAGCCATTTTTGTCTCGCAGGGGACGAAAAAAGTGCCTTCATGTTCGCATGCATCATCGGAGCTTTATGTAAGGAGATGTTCATCCATAATGCGTCGCCAAGTGGGTCTTACGTAAGCCCACTCGCTTTTGCATTGTGTGATCGCTCTCAGAGGATACGAGAAAATTGCTTGTTCGTGTGCTTCTTATGAGATATTTTGCGCTATTGCAGTTTTTATCTTCATTTTTAAAATGTCAACAGAAGTGGATAAAGCATTGCGAACGACTTGAGTTAGTTTTCACCTGAAAAAAAGACAAAAAATAAGCAATGGCTGAGGTTAAGGAGGGTTTAGCCATTTTCAGCGGCCATTTAAATAATAATATTAATTTGTTTGTCATTGATATAAAAATACAACTTTTTCATGTTCGGTTATTTGGGTTTGGTACTTTGCATATATAGATGTAAAAATATGTTACATAAATGCATAGTTATGATTTTTTTTTTCAAAGATGACATGCTTGCAACTCAATGTATCAGGCTGATAGCGGCCCTTGCATGGTACTTTGGCGCCCTCCTGTGGCCATCTAACCATACTACGATTTTATACAAGTATCGCGGTAGTCGTCTTTTGTCAGAAATAAATAAAAAATAGAAATTGTTAAAAGCACTAGCTGTATTCTATTTCAAATAGAAAACTTGAGGTTTGTTCACTTTATTGATCAATCATTTTCTACTCACTGAAGACTATAGACTTGGTTTTTTTCTTTTCTTTTTTTAAACATTGCACAATCATGATTATAATAATATTAATAACGGTCCGTTTGCCTCGGCAGGTGATTTGGCCATTCAGGCGAGAAAAAAAAGTCTCCGGCCGTAACCGAGACGGCCAACCACTTGGGCATGATCGCTGGCGGGACGGGTCAATAAAAGTCCAAGTTTCGTCCCAATTTGAACCCTTCTGCTCATGTGCGGACCGCCGCCCATGATCCAGTTCGCCTGCAACCCCAACCTGGACAAGGTGGACCACGCTGGCCAGAGCAGGTTCAACTTCTCCACTACGGCTGGGATTTGTGTGTGTGATTATCATGCGTGTCTCATCGCACTTGAATGGAGGCTCCAGAGAGAGAAGAAATTGTGTCCAACTGTTTAATGCCAAAATTTTAAAAAAAATCAAGTGAATTGTATATGCAGCAGGTTTGAAAAAAAGAAGTCTTCAGAACAACTTTGCTGTTTTTTTTTTAGATAATGTGGTAAACTTCACACACACACACACACATAACCATCTTCTCATACAGAAATATTCCTTTTGAGGGTTTAGCCCTGTGACACAATCTAGACGGGTAGGATGTTGAGGAAATCTCGAACCGTCAGTTTCTATTTTAAAAAAGCTTTATACATGGACGTTTTATGCGAAAAAAATGCCTTCCTAGATGTATGAAACACCGATTTTAAAAAACACCTCACTATATACATACTATATACACCCTCCCCCCCCTTACTAAAAAAAATGCCTTACTATACAAAGTTGTTTTTGTAAGCCTTTATTTTCCGAAGGAAAAAAAAGCCCTACTATACGTTGTCTTTATTTGCGTGGAAAAAAAAAACATTACCCAACCCCTACCCCACGCCCCCCCCCCACCTTCACCCCCCGGAAAATAGAGCCTGACTTAACGCAGTTCGTGTTTTACAAAAAAAAAAAAATAATACTACACAAGGTCTTTTTTTAGGTGGAAAAAGTCTTATTATACATGTACTTTTTGCGGGAAAAAAAAACAGGACCGTTTTTTTTTTTTTTTTTTGGGGGGGTTGCAGAAAATGCCTGGACATTTTGGCGGAAAAAAAGCGCATTTTTTCCATTTAAAAAGACTTTATTGAATTCGACAGTTCGCAGTCACGTAATTGCCATTAAAGCATGTTTTAAGCAACATTGACGGACGCGGCAGTATAGACGAATGCTCATGTTACCGGTACATTAGAAAGGAGTCCGCTTGCAGTTCTCCACTGTGTCCGCAAGAGGGCAGACCAATCCATTAAAACTACACCTTAACGACTTAACGGGCCAGTTGCAAGTGAAATCTTCTGCAGAGCGTGTCGCAATCCTGCCATTTGGAATAAACATTGAGGGAGAAAGTATAAACAGAAAAATTCTGGACAGACGGCGGGAATTGAGAGCGCATACAGAGACTATAGAGACTTTGGAATTTGTACTAAAACATTTGCCGTGAGATGACCGGCATCGTGGTCCATTGGACCAATTCTTTGGCTTCCATTCAGACGATTCGGCCACACCGATCGCAGTGGCCGAGCGGTCTAAAACTTTGCTTTTTCAAATAAGTATGTTAATCAGCCCGTAAAGTAGGTGAAAAGAAATAACAGCTCATTAAAACGAAAATAAATAAATGCAAACACATTACAGTGTATCATTAAAGTGTATTTTAATTCTTTTTTTGTTAATCGTAATAAGAAGTTTGAGTGCTCAACAGCGCCAAGAGTGCTGCCAAGTAAATGTCCCCACCCCCAAAAGTATGCTAATCATTTTACAAATCTTCGTTTTACAAAGGAGTAAAACACACGCTGTCTTTCGTTTAAGTCTTACTATATGTTGTGTTTTATCATTTTATTACTTTGAAAGGCTTAAAATGCATTGACTTGTTTTTTTTTTTCTTTTGGAAAAGAAAAACCTACATAAAATGATTCGGGTCACCCCTCACGTCCCTTTTTTATTTTTTTTTTTCTCAAATGGAAACAAAAAAAACTTACTGCACGTTCTTTTTGTAAAAAAAAAAAACAAAAACGTGTGGGTTGTCTTTTCGTTTGTTTATTTAAAGCCTTAAAAAACATGGTCGTTTCTCTCAAATGGGGACGAGTGTTCTTGTCCAGCAGGCAGCGGTATGCACCTAAACGGTGCTTACAATCGGCCACTAATTGAAGACTGAAGAAAAAAAATCCTGCGGGTGAGTTGGAGTCAGGTGTGCTTGAGCGTATGACTCACATGTAGGTCACGGGTGCGGCAAGATGGCGACCGGACGTTTGCAGGTGAGTACACGATCAAATGTTTGTCGGCGGTTCTCTTCAAAACACTTTGCTTGTTGCAGGATTTTAATGCGTCAGGATTTTGGAGGTTTGATGATCCATTTTGCTATTCTGTGTTTTTGTTTGTTTGTTTGTTTTTTTCACGGTAACCGGTGCATACTAAATGTTGTAGCTCGCAGTTCAATTCCCAAGCAAAAAGCCATCAGGGGTATGTTTTTTTTTTTCTGGGGCAGTTCAATTCCCAAGCAAAAAGCCATCAGGGGTATGTTTTTTTTTTTTTTTTTTCTGGGGCAGTTCAATTCCCAAGCAAAAAGCCATCAGGGGTATGTTTTTTTTTTTTTTTTCTGGGGCTTTCCACATTTGCGTGCGTGGTCGTGTCTTGAAAATGCGTCGCGTTAATTATATCGAGCATATATGGAGAAACTTTTTGCATGGATTGAGTTCTCTTGTTTCCCGCCGGAGTTCGGACGACAAACATTTTCCGGATCTCGTGCTTGGCCGCCATTTTGGATCACCGATTTGGATACTCCGTTCATTTGAGGTAAGTTGTGGCAAAATGAATCCATCTATCGTCCGATATTGCTGATGTGCATTTTAAGTGCCTTGGACAAGTGTTTTTGATTGTATTTGTGCTAATTTAATGCTTTAATGGTTTAATGCTAATTCATCCAAATTTTAAATAGGATGCTTTCGACTTGCATTTACTTGAAATTACCTGTATTACATCAATGAAATGGCCTATAAACGTACTTTTTTTTTTTTTTTTTTCCCTAGAGCTAAAAATGAATGCGTTTTCCTAAATGGTGAGCAGGAGGACCTTGGAGCACACTAGACTTGTGGACAATGACAGAAGCTGACTCAGAAATTCAAAATATATTCTAAAACAGGTGAAAGTACATTTGTAGAACGTTTTCAGCTTTTTTTGTGTTTTTTTTTTCTCATTCTCGTTGAATTATTGAAAATAAACAAGTTACCTGAACACAATTAACGGCATATTTGTTTTGCAGGCTGGAAGAGGAGCATGATCGATGAGAAAAAGGAACAATTCCACATCAAGGCACAAATTACTTTAAAAAAAAAAATCTGTGTATTTAATCACCTGTCACTGTTGTAATTGTTTTTCTGTTTGTATTTTCTATATTTAAAACCTTGTACTGAACATTTTGCTTTTCTGTATTTAATCACCTGTTGTACTTGTTTTTCCGTTTGTATTTTTTATGTTTAATCACTTGTACTGTACATTTTGCTGTTTTTTTTTTTTTTTTTGCTGCTGTTTCCCCCTCTCACCGTTGTCTTGCAGGCCCGGGCAATAATAATAGAACCGCACACAACTAATTGCACGGTATGCATTTTGCGGTTGAACAATGGGCAGGATGAGATAAAAAACACGAACAAAGAAAGCAACAAGGTGGCTGCCTCCAGTCAAATACAAGTGACTATAAGTTTCTGATTCAAGCTACTCAACTGTCCTTTTTTTTTTTGTTGCAGGACTGTGATGGGTGTGGACAGGATCAGGACGGAGGAGTTCTACAAATCAGTCATGCGGCACACAAATGACGTTAATCTGAATCGCAAGTTTTGTGGTTTGTTCAGGAAAGTTGTCGGTTGATGTTTGCAAGGTCTGATGAGTCCAGGATTGGACGGTGGTTTTTGGAGCTTGTGGTTGGAGTTGTGTCAGTCTTGGCAAAGAAGGTTGGAGATAATCAGGTGGTGGTTTGGCTTGTCTGGATCCAGAGCAGATTGTCGTTGATTTTGGGGATGTTGCTTTGAGAGCTGGCGCGTGTGCAGTGTAGGCAGGCTTGGAGGAAAGAGGTGCTCGGTGTGCTGCGTGGTCACGGGGGTACCAAATCAGACGATCGCTACAAAGAGGAACTGGACCGGGGTCATGAGTATTGTTCTGATGGTGTTTTTCTTCTTCTTCTTTCCAGTTGTGTAGTTGGGCTTAATGTGTTATGTTGCTACTCTCCATCTATGGTCCACACCCAGCGATTTGGTTGAGGTCGGCCCCGAGCTTCAGCGAAGTGGTCAACCGACTGGAGGAGATCAGCATGGCAGCCGAATGTGCTCTTCTGATCCTGCTGGAACCTTCATAAGATCTTTGGCCACGAGTCCTGTCATTGTTTATTTTATTTTTTTTAGTATGGTTGACATTTTTCAGTTTTGTGACTGCTCTCTGTGAATCGCTTGCAGCCTAATGACCGGAGCGGGTTGGCGTAAGAGGCGGAAAGAACCACCAGACCAGAGAGATGAGTAACAGCTAATTGTATGGTGGACAAAATGCTGGACGAGGGTAACTTAACACATTTAATACACAATTGAAATGAATAGTGGCATACAGCTACAGTATATAGTTTGTGTTGTTGCAGGGTAAAGGCAGAAGCTGCGAGGATGGGAGCCACCTCGAAGAACCGGAGCAGGATCATAAGTACAACCGTCCGAGAAAACACGAAAGTCCCAAAAGTAAGAATATGCTTGTTGTGCAGGGTGCAAGAAGAGCTGCGTGAAAGGTCCGCTCGCCTCAGGTAAGAAATGGCGCAAATAACCAAAGGAGTGGTTCCTAACCTCAGTGTTTTGTCTTTGCAGGACGCAGACTGTTGGCACGAGCAAGATGAAGCCTTCCGCCTGTCATGAAGATGCTCCAAAACAAAAAGCTGATTAGCTCTTGAGGTGAGTGGAAAACGAGTGCACATTCAAGTGGATGTTAGTCACGTTAAGCTTGAGTCCTTCTTTTCTGTCCCCGACAAGGAAGGTGCCGACGCTCCCTGTACGACGCTTGGAGCGCAAGGCCGCAGCTATACATGGGCATGTATATGTTGTGTGTGTGTGTGTGTATACGTTCCCTCACTAACTCACTGGGTGCACAGAGACAACTCACTGCATGATGGGAGTTTTAAACTTAAGTAACTATTCTTTAACATTCAACTGAAACGACTCCTGATCAAGTTTTGTGTTTTGCATGTTCCAAATGAGCCGCCGGGACGGACAAGACGCACGCTCCAATCAAATCAAGCCGAGCTGCTTTTTCGATGGAGCTTCCGCACGAGCGAGCGGGACCCGAGGCGGCCGGAGCACTTTTCCGCAGGCGCGGCTGTGGCCCACAAGTTCTGCAGCGCTTTGAATCATTACGGGCTGCGTCATATTTTCCGTTCGCCTCGTTTAAGATGCTTTTGTGCGCAATGTTCCCCGCTCGTTTGTATTCCTTTGTGTTGCAGAGCTGAGCTGGGTGCGAGGAAGACAGCCAGAAGATCCACATTTGAAGACCACAGCAGCAAACGGAGAAGTATCCATTGACTGTAACGCGCGCCTGCGAATGTTCACCGCGAGGGGGCAGAGTTGAGTTGTTTGGCCTCGCTTGGGTTGGAGATGGTAGACAAGTTGTGCTGGTCGTGAGGGTAGCAGGTGTGGACAGTAATTTTTTGGAGAGGTTGGTTGGACGCGCGTCCGTCTTTGGTCAGTTGGACAGTGTTTTGGTGCTTTGGCTTTTGTGGATGAAGAAAAGTGTCATTTGGATTTGTGGACAGTGTAGGCGTGTTTGAAGGATGGTGTTCAGTGGCGTGATGTCAAAGGCTTGTGACAGTGTGGGGATGAGCGCTGTCAAAATCGTCTTGGACCAGCCTTATATGTACAAAAATAAAGAAATAAAAGTCTGTCACTAATATGTTTTTCTTTTGCAGTTCTGTTGGGTGGATGATGAATTCCAGATGCGTCCTTGAGCGGGGTCTGCAGTCCTGATGGTCACAAGCCCTTCCTCCACGCAACACCCTCCTTGGTCAGCGTGTGCTCCGTTCCAGTCAACTTGCTTTCACCATCATTAAAAAATATACATATATATATATATGTGTGTTTAGCACATTTTCACAAATTCTTCTAATCTTTGGAAAAAAAATATAACAAGTGCTTTGTCATCCATGCATGTGCATTATTGTGCAATAAAAGCCTCGCCTCTCCTGACTCCTCTCCTTAAAGATCTGACAGCTGTTAGTGTACACGCATGTGCTTTTGTTTTTGTTTTTTTTGTCCCAGGTTTGTCCATGGCTCCTTTGTAGGCCTTGAGGGAGACGGTGAAACGGCCCGGCCCAGGAACAAAGAACAGCGGGACCACATCCGCAAACGACTGCGAACGGGTCTGCTCCTGTCAGTCAGCCTTTAGTTTGCCATAGTGCTTTTGATATGTCTTAAACGAGAGAACTTTTGTGCGCGCATATGCAAGATAGTTTCCGTCTTTAGTGCATCACCACCTAGTCGAATACGAAAAGTGTTGTTCGCGCTGAAATAACTAATTAGCCCATCATGATGTGCATGTTTACAATACTTTATCTTAAATCTACTCCGAGTCTCCGACAATAATTTATCAGATGGGTGCGTGTATCCCCCTCGTTTGATTATGGCTTGATTTTTTGTTTTTCGTCGTGAAACACCGACAAATAATTTCTGTTGGATAAAATATGAACTCAAATCTGGTGAATTGAATAGCGAGAATAAATCAATTATGGCGACTGCGCAAAGACATTCACCCACTCAATTTTAGGTGCTTGTCCGCACGAGGCTCGCTGGTGCCGGCCGCAGCACCCCCCCCCCCCCCCCCTAAAAAAAAATGTACATTTATCTGCCTCTCACCTATCAACACGTAGCGCCGACGTATTTAAAGTGTCTTGACTAGGCAAGTTGTTTTTTTTAATTCAGCGTCTTCCGTTGCGTCTATTACGTGGGCGCCATATAAAAGGACTACAGTACAATTCCTTGCAACAGTTGCGCAAACATTAGAAACGCCGAGCCTAATTTTGATCCGACTTTTTTCAATGACTAAAGTACATTTATTTACATTGCAAAAGCCAATAAAAGACCAGCCGCAGCTACGGTTAGTTGCACACAATCAAGATGAATACATTTCGCGACACTGAACCTCAGGTGTTGGAGTCGGCGGAGTAATCCCCTCCGCCCGCAAGGAGCCGGCGGCCTCACCGCATTCCCGTCCTCCTACTTTAAAATCATGTCGAATAAACGCAAAACTTATTGAATTCGGTACAAGTTGTGCAAAATGTTAGTGTTAATGTATTAGGTTGGACGTGGAGCAAAGCTGGGTTAGTACATTGCATACAACTTATTGTTTGCACGCCGCAAGGGTTAGTAGCGCATGACCGATACATACATACAACGGTTAGGGTTAGTTGCACACAATAGGTGAGGGAACGAAGCACATGAGAAGCATTTTCGCAAATGAAGCTGAGGCTCATTTTTTTTCCATTTCTGTGCCGTTAGACCTCCCTGGGCCTCCCCAGATTGTGAATATCGAAGACGTCTGGGGAGAAAATGTATCGCTGTCCTGGACCGCTCCAAGAGATAACGGCAATGCGGCAATAACTGGCTACACCATTCAAAAGGCAGACAAGAAGACAATGGTGAAAAATGGATTTGGAGAGATCTGCAACGCCAATTGCTTGTTCCTCATATTTACACATTTCGATGTGCCGAACGTAGGAATGGTACACGTGCATCGAGCACTTCCATCGCCGTCACCGAACTGGTGGTCGGTAACGAGTACTACTTCAGGGTCTTTTCTGAGAACATGTGTGGACTTGGCGAGTCGGCCACCCAAACAAGGAAGAGTGCCCTCAACGTCAAAGAAGGTATGAGTTTTCTACAAACCACAGACGACAAAGCACCCACGCGCTCCAAACGGGGAAAATGACAAGCCCCCGGACTTCCACCGCAGACGCTTTTGCCTCATGGCGACATCTGAGTGACAGAGACCAAAAAAAAAAAAAAACACGTTCGTCTACATTAAAGGTTCGGAAACAGGTGTTTGTTTTTGCGTGTATGGAGCGGACTATTCCACGTGAAGCTAACGTGGGCATGCACGCTCATTCATTTTTCAGCAGACAATCTATGAGAATAAAATTACGTTATCTATCCTCTGGAATTTCTGAATAAAATACGTTATAATAATTGCACATTTTAAGGAATCGAATGCGTGTGTTTGATTTGTATTTGACCAAATAACTCGAAGTTATGCCAAAATGAACTAACAAGACAAATAAAGTGTGTCACGTGATTGTATGGCCTCAATTGGGCGCGGCCGACAGCGGGACATCCCAGTCTGCAAAAAAAGAAATAAAAAGACAGGTGAAAAGATGAAAACGAGCACATATGACCTACTTTACATACAACACACCGCCATAATAATATCATACCTTAATAACAACTTTTACATGTGAACTAATGATAAATGCATGAGTTTCCATGATATGAGTATGAAAACTGACTCCTTAACGGTCATTCAATTGGTTTGAATGCAATAGTCTGCCCTCTTGTGGCGATAATGATACAACGCAGACAGCTCTCAAACTACGTAGTTTTAGTTATGACTACGCGAATGGTTACATTATGACCGCGCGCATTACACCAGTTCAAAGTGTATTTATTATTTGCTTTTTATTTATTTGCTTTTTTATTTATTAAAAGAGCATAGAAATTACTTGTGCACGTAACACAAAAAGTGAGTACCACCGTAATAATATCATATCATAATAACAACTTTTATATGTGGACCGAGCCAAATGAATTCATGAAGAAATGCCCTCAACATGAGTTTCGGTCTTTTTTTTTTTTTTTTTTTTAAATATAACAGAATACAATACAATCCAAAATAATAAGAGTTTCCTTCTTATGAGCTTACGAAAACGGCCATCAATTGGTTTCAATGTAAAGGTCTGCCCTCTTGTGGCGATAATGCTACACCGCAGGCAACTAACTTTATTTAGTAAAAAATTATTTAAACTTTATTTAGTGTAAATTGATACCGCGACTGCATTATTGTTTTGATGGATTTTTTTGGTGTACAACGTGCGGTTTGCCTATCATTTGGCTTAAGTCGACACTTATCCTGACTTTTTTTAACACGAAAACTCAATTTCATTATAATGGTCTATCATTTGGTCTGCAAATTTTTAAATTTTGAACAGAGCTTCAAGTTAGAAATGTTTTATATGGCAAATTATATGTGAAGGTAAAACAAATAATAAAGTTTTGACGTGGGCCGAATGATCAATAATTTTACATGCGACTTCATTCGATACTAATCCCCAATTCTGCGCATCGTTCTAGATTTAAGTCAGCGAACCTTCCACGTGAGACTCGCTTAAAAGAACCCTTACAAAGTACTTTTCCATCTATTTTTAAACATCGTTATTCAAAAGGAAAAACATGCGCAATAGAAAAGCTTTTTAGAGAAGAAAAAAATAAATAAACAAGCATCGGCGGTTAGAAAGATTTTTGGCCACAAGGCAGCGCTAGACGCCACCGGAAGCGGAAGTTGGCTTTGGCGCGAAATAAGTACCCAAACCAGGAAGTGAGCTGTTTAAATTGCTGGCTTGCTCGAGAAATGGCGTTCCGCAGGTGTTCTAATTACGTTCCTCACGTTCGTTTTCTTAGTCAAGCACGCACGCACGGTTGGTTGGATAATGTTTGTAATTTTTCAAATGTTTTCTCCTCTAATAACTTTCTGTTTTGTGGCTTGTTGCAGGTTTTCGACAAAGCATCGAAGGAAGGTTTGTGCAATCGGATAGATAGGACACATCAGGGAATGAATGAATGTTTCGGTTGTTGCATTGATTTCCGTATTGCTTTATGTTGCTTTTGAGGCAGATTCGTCTAAAATCCGAGTTTTTCACGCTCTAATGTGCAAGGAAGTATCAAACAAGCAAGCAGACGGCTGTGGTCACATGCGGAAAAAATGGCGGCGGGTCGCATGGTAAGCAACACGCAAATGTTTGTTAATGTTTTTTCCTTCTAGTTTGTCGTTTCCTGCAAGAAATTTGTTTGTTTGTTTGTTTAGGATTTTCACAGCCGTCTTGGAAGGTTTGAGCACAACACAAGTCTTCCGCGTTTTCGTCATGTGGATCACATTTGTATCCGTTTGTATTCAACCGTGTCGAAAATGCAGATTGTAATCTTTGTTTAGCTTTCAAACGGCTTTATGCTTCGGAATTGAATGGTTACGGATTGTATTGTTTGTTTCTATTGAACATTGTGTTGTGTGCCTTTTTTAAAGGTTTTCATGTGCAACTTTGAATATTGTACTTGAGTCTTTTTGCTTGTTTGCTACGGGGGAACTTTGCATTCTTTGCACACACAAACAAATGAGGTTTTTGCACGGTCATCGAGTGGCGTTAGCGCGGTCCACCTAGGCGACCGACCGGCCTTTACTCATTTAAGTGTGCACATTTTCATTTGCACTGCTTGTTCTTTCTTGCAAGTGTAAAATGAGGTTTTGCTGTTGCACGACCACGTTGGAAGGTTTGAGCACTTACCAATTTCTAAAATGTCTTGCATATGTTGTTTTTCCTTTTCTGTTTTTTTTTGAATGGTGGCCACCATTTTTTTTTTTTTTTTTAAATCTTTGCTGACCAAACAGTCCTGATGGCTTTCAAATGGGAATTGAACTGGGTGGGCTTTTCGATGAAATATTTGATTGTGTTGAATATTGCAATGCATTTTATTTTAGGTTGAGGGTTTTATTCTGGTTTTTTTTCATGTGCGTATCTGGTCTTAAAGATGGTTGCCATACAATTCAATTACCAAACCTAATGATTTTGACTAACCCCTGTATTGCCTCGTTTGCATCAAACCTCTGCTCCGTTTTCGGTCAAAATAGTCTCTTGCCACTCAGCGGCGCCTAAAATTTTGTGATCATTTTATCCTGTTGGACGTCGCCTATAATTTCTTCGCAGCACAATCAATTTGTGCTACGCCGCCATTTTTGGAATGCAAAATGGACTTCAATTTGAGGTAAGTTGTCTAAAATAACATGTCCAATCTTGCATACTTGATTATTTATATTTGAATATTTTTGAAGATATTTGACTTGTTTCATCCTAATTATTGTTTTTGTTATTTTTTTTCCTGTAGAAATAAATGCCTTCCACATAATCTCAGCAAGAACTTTGAATGTGGGCAACTTCTGTGGCCCATTGAAGGATGCAGACTCTGATCATTTAAATAGCTTGTATGTCACATTTGTACTTTTTCTAAGCAATTTTGTTGCTTTTCCCAAATAACGCAAGCTCATTTGAATGTATGGGTTGCCCTAGGTCCCAAGAAGCCTTCGTGTCAGAGATGCACAACCATCAATGGCGCCGCATGCCGTTGAGGTAATCAAACACCTTATGATATGCATGGGATGGCTATGTATGTATTTATATAGTTTTTTCTAGATGTAGTGAGTTGGGGGAAGCAGCCAATTGGGACAAGACACCTCAGCGAGCCTTCACAATTCTACGAGTATTAGTAGCTAGGAAATGCATTTGTCCTCACAAGTATATCGGAGTGTATGTTTACTCTGTCACGAATTCACTGGGTGCGCGTTAATTAAATGGCGACTGTGTGTGTGCGATCTGCTCCGTTTGAGTTGCTTTCTGCGATGACTCGAGGTTTTGTGCGTTTCAGCGGAGAGAGACGAGAGGACGGGCGAGAGTCGGCACCAAAGTCGGCGCTCCAATCAAGTGAGGCTTCGTCCACCCGTCTGCGGCGCCACGTGAGCCCATGCGATTTTTGCGTCGACAGGGTCGCGCGGGTCAACGGGAGCAAGCGCTTCCTGGAGCCTCGGCTTGTTTCCGCCTAACCCCTTGCAGAATTCTATCCTCTATAGCCTGCTGGTCCTGCAGAATTCCTGGAGTTTAGGTCCGGGGGTGCCGTCGACCTTTCGGTGGCCGACGCAAATGCGCTTTTTTTTTTTCTCTTTTTTTTTTTTTTGTAGCAGGGAGGCCAGCGGAGTGGCGGCGGGAGCAGGATGTACAGTAAATAAAATTGCTGTGCTTCTTAAGGTTAGGAGGAGCCAGATGAAAAGAGAAGCTGGATGAAGGCCACAAAACACGCGGCAATCCAGTAAGTTGCGCTTTGACACGCTCTTCATCGAAGCAAGGCGTTTCCTCGGTTATTGCGGGTTTCGTTTAAATTCATATCTTTTTGTTTCATTTTGTCTTTTGAAGGGACAACGGAAGCAGCCGGTCCACAGATGAAGACCGAAGCGGCCCAGAAACCGAGTATCATCCGCCCGAGGTCTGTGCAAATCGGGCCGGCGTTTGATCTTTGTTTCGTCTCACTTTTTCCCAAGGTGAAGGACTCGACGCTGACGTCTCCATCCGCCGGGTCCGCTTGAGCCACCAAAGGTCTTCGGCCGTCAGTCATGGCGTCACCTTCTTTCACTGTTCTCATTTATCAGTTTTGTTTCTTCCGTGCGTCGCAGGAGCGGGAGGAGCCAGGAGATGAGCGTACGAGCGAGACGGGGGCTGTCCAACAATATGCGGAGCTGCGACAGGATAAGAGGCCTAACTGTGTCCTAAGTACAAACGCGCCTTCAAATAGTTCGCTGCCAAAAGTGAGTGTACCTTGCGCTTGCTTGTTTTGCAGGCCGCAAGAGACGCTGCGCCGAAATAAGACCGAATGGCCAAAGGTAATCCAATGCACGGCAAATGCGTGCGAGCAGTTCCAAATGACTTGTCCCCCACCCACCCGCAGGACGCAGTCTGAAGCGGACGCGCAGGCCCATTGACTGAAGATGCTTCCAGATCAACCTTTCTTCACTTGTTTCCTGGCACGTGATGCAACCAGAGCGGGGTACAAAAAAAAACTACAAACGTATCATGCAAAAACCAAAGAAGCAGCTTCTGTACGATTCAATTTGCAAGCCACAAATGCAGCAGATATTTCATATTCCATCATTCAGAAGCCAAACCTGTGCAAAATGTTCACACGCTTTATACTATGTTTTAAATCAGAACCTGCAGATGGCGTGCGTCACAGTAGTGGGAGGAGCCAGGAGATGACCGTACGAGCGAGACGGGGGCCGTCCAACAATATGCGGAGCTGGGACAGGATAAGAGGCCTAACTGTGTCCTGAGTACAAACGCGCCTTCAAATCATTCGCTGCCAAAAGTGAGTGTGCCTTGCGCTTGCTTGTTTTGCAGGCTGCGAGAGGAGCTGCGCCGAAAAAAGACTGAATGGGACTCCTAACGTTTCCTATTTAGAAATGTAAGCTTACACATCGCTGTACATATTTATTGTTTTGAGGAATAAAGTATGAAATTTACATATAGTTTCAAAGAATAAATCACACTTTAATTAGTCTGAGCTCAGCCAAAACTTAGCTTTTCAGACCCCAATTTTAATGTTTTTTTGATGGAGCGATAAAACCAAATCAATTTATAAGCGACACAGGCACGTTTGTTTGTTTTTCAGGTCGCATGGAGGCCGGCGAAGGAGCGTTTCCGCAACTGAAGAATCAAGCGGCACACGGCTAAGTATCATCCGTCCGAGGGGCACCTGCAGTTGGCGAACGCAAGAGGGCGGTAGTGAGCTTTGTGCGGTACCTTGGAGCGAGGGGAACTTGTTGCTTGTCATGTTGTCGGATAGGTGATGGCGGTTGTGTTGGTAGTTGCGGCTTGGACGCGCGTCCGCTTTTTTTGGCGTAGGGATGTTGCTGGCCAGCTAGTTGTTTTAGATGTTGTCGGATTTGGAGCTGCTTTTGTTTGTTGGAAGTGTGGGAAGGAGATGGTCGGCGATCGGCACAAAAGGCCTTTGTGTCTGGTTTGGACTTGCGGAGGCACTGGATTGGTTGAGAGCTACCGAGGGGAATTGGACCACGCGCTTGCGTACTAATGCAAATCGACTGAGCGCTATTACTAATTTCTAATTTTATTTTTTGCAGTTAATGGGGGACCAAAGTGGGAGTGGAGCTTCTTGTGCCTGCGGACGACAGCTGTGCGTGGCAGTCAGCCTGGCCCGCCTCTTCATCAGCAGCAGCACCAGTCCGCC